>NW_008751847.1:273093-273834 GCF_000715545.1 Opisthorchis viverrini
ATCGATCTGAGCTAGCCCAACAACTCTCCACAGTAAAACAATACTGTGGTGGCAGTGAACATGTGGATGAAGCGTGGCAAAATGTGAAAGGACCTAAACTAGCGCCGTTCAGTGCTGCCTGCCCGACTTCTCCAATTCGACCACAAGACCACTGGATGTCGTCGAGATCGCCATCCAGGATTGATGTCAATAAATTCCACACCAGCAGGCAACGAGTACGACGGCGCACGCAAATCCCTCAAACGCCATGTGGTGAAGAGTCTAAGGATAGATCGAGAGCTCTGGTGGATATTGAAAGCTCGGGAGATGGAGAAGGCTTTTGCTACGGGAAACAGCCGTGCCCTTTATCAACTGGTACGATCGACTGGTCCTAGGAAAGCAACGGTCAGCGAAACGATAAATGAAAAAGATGGCTCATTAATTCACTCGCAAAAACGTCGACTCGATAGATGGGCCGAACACTTCAAAGAGCAGTTCAGCTGGCCTCCTGCAACACAGCCGGTGGAGACAGTGCATACGGGCGAATGGAATGTAAACCTTGATCGCCCTTCGGAAGACGAAATAAGGTACGAAATAGCCGTACTGAAACGTGAGAAGGCACCAGGACCGGACGGTCTGTATCCAGCCCTCTTCAAAGAAGGCGGAAATTCCCTGGTGACCCACCTGACAAAGCTTATTGGTACTATGTGGGACGAAGGGAAAATGCCTGCAGAATGGGGCATGTCGACAGTTATCCCTATC
>NW_008751847.1:274597-288735 GCF_000715545.1 Opisthorchis viverrini
GGTCGAGTTTACAATGCTGCGGTGCGCTCCATATTACTATATGGATCAGAAACCTGGCCGCTGCGCGCCGAGGACGTCAAAAGACTTTCAGTGTTTGACCATCGATGTCTTCGGAGCATTGCCCGAATCTGGTGGGAACACCGGATCAGCAATTCTGAAGTACGTCGAATGGTATTCGGGAGAAATAACTCACCTCGATAGATGAATTGATCACACTGCACAGGTTGCGCTGGCTTGGCCACGTGTTGCGTATGCCAGTCGACCGACTTCCTCGAAGGGCTCTTTTCGCCCAACCATGTGAAGGGTGGAAGAGAGCCAGAGGCGGTCAAACAATGACTTGGCAGCGAAGCCATTACCAGCAAACTCAGCTGCGCTGGTAATTGCGGTCTTCCTGGATGAGGACCCCGAGACGGGCCACATCAATGGCTGGAGACATTGTCAGACATGGCCCAGTCGCGCCCTCAATGGCGCTCGTGCATCAAAGCTATTGCCTTCAATGTATAGCTTCTTTTCCAACCATCCTTCACTTGACAGCCCACTGACAGTGCTGGATTTATGCACCAATTTACGAGCTCGCACGTGTAATGCGCAGCTACCTACCCCCCTCCCAAATCATCGGTGAACGAAACTGCGGCAGCTTCAACCAGTGTACGACGAGTGCGCGGCTCTTACAGCTGACAATGATGATGATGATGATGATGATGATGATGATGATGATGATGATGGTAGGTATAAGAAAAAAATTCTACCAGAGCTGAACGGTGGTTTATACGTTTCGCAAGAAAGCAGTTCATGGTTCCAGCGGACAGCTATCACCTTGATGATGATGATGATGATGATGAATGGTATAAGAAAAAAATTCTACCAGAGCTGAACGGTGGTTTATACGTTTCGCAAGAAAGCAGTTCATGGTTCCAGCGGACAGCGTGCTATCACCTTCTATCCGAACAGGCCAGTTGAGGTTAGCCTGCCGTTGTGCGCCGATGAGGTCTTAATCCGACTTGTGTGTTTATTCGAATATTGTCCGAATATCATGTCCCTAGTCCTTGGCCTTTTCGTACTCTGTCCCTGCGCCTCCCCATTATTCTAACCCCTCCTTCTTTACGAAATTACGGCAACTAAGTATCTGCCACTGGTGTACTGCTGTCTATGGCGATGCTTATGATATCCCGGCTGAGCACGGATGGGAGAATGAGCACACTAATTTTCTGAGTGCATAGAACTTTGAGAGTAGGCAGAAAATGTTCAGTGCATTCAGCGCCACATCGAAGTAAAAGCATCAGAAAGGGTCCTATCGTACTTACACCTCTTCTGATAATCCTGTGGTTCTCTGCCAAAACTCTGGTGAATTCCTGAACTGGTAGGTGTAGATACAGAGCAAAATGGCCATGGAATAGACAACGTTGATCCACCAGAAGAAGATCATTTGCCGACGCCAGAAACCGTAGCTAACCTGAAAATGAATATTGAAGGCATAATGAGACAATACTGAAAAAAAACTGAGCAAAAGGTAAAAATCCCGTGTATTAGGTGATGATCACTAACTGGATAGGCAGTATAAATAAACACGATCGCTCCCGCAACGATCATCAGCGAAAAATATACCCTGACTGACTGCTTATGACGGGATTAAAGTTAGATGATGCACCAAACTGGAGCATATTATTGCACATTTACTCTTGATACACTGGTTGCTGAAATCGGAAACCATGAACTGTATCTTTGAGAACGCCTATCGTCCGATTTTCTTTCTATGCGAAGATGTGGCTGATCGGTGGTGGCGCGAAGGTGGCTCAACGCCGGCGCTACCATCAGTGATGGGTCGTGATGGAAGAAGAGATGACAATGGACCTATGACGATGACAGATGATGACGATAAGGGCGGCGGATGCTCCCTGGATGATGATTGCGAATAGTGATGGATGATGAGGAAGAATGATAGATAGCGATGGAAGTCCAATGGGTGATGAATGAAGACAATCGATAATGGTGACGGATGACTGCGGGTGACGGTGATGAACGATGGCAAGTGGTGATGGAGGATGGTGGATGACGGATCGACCATGGGGTGCGATAGTAAATTATGACGAATGACAGTGGATGACGATTGACAGATGATGGTGGATGGTCAGGGGTGATAATGATGACGTGCATAATGCAGAACGATAATGAATGATAGTAGCTAATGGTGGATGACGACGGATGATGAAGACTGGTAGTCACGGGTAATGGACAATGGCAACAATGAAGACTATGAGGATAGTGACGATTACAGTGAAGATGATGACGTGAATGACGCTAACAGTGGTGGATCGGAATCTGCCAATGATGATGGTATGATTTTGACGTCACGACTTCCAATGAATTAATCGGTGGTTTGTACGACGGGGAAAACTGGTGTTCCTGTCAGCAATGTTGACAGAAGCTAAGGTATAACCCATAGCCTCCAGTTCCGTTTAGACGGTTATTGTCAACCAAGCCGGGAACGTTCACTTGCACGAGGTTATTTATGCAAGCCCTATCCTCGTCAGTATCTGAGACTATTGTCAGAAAAACCTGCTGCATACGATGTGCAGCGTGCCGTAAATTTCTTCTCAAAAAAGTTAGAGACAGCATAGAGAACCTACAGGTGAATAAAGCCCTAATGGAGGGCAGCGACGAGTACTGCAAAAAACATTCTGATGAATGACGGAGTTGCGAGCCAAAGAAAGGGCACCATAAGTGCACAAAAAGCGCAGCATCTGTTGCGCAGATAATATGGCATCAACAAAACATAAGAGAAGCCAACCAGGGGTTGCAAGGTTGATAACTGTGTCTTGGATTTAGCCTGGAAGACCACACACAACTTACCTGAAAGAAAAACATGAAGTAGATCAACATGACCATGTAAAATATTCGGAAGATGACGACCGGTTGTTGGATGGAAATCAACAGCATACTCAGGCAACAAACAACAATCCAATATTTGACGCAAAGAGCACGAAGTAGTTCGGCTAGATTAGGTAAGAAAGAAAAAGAGATTTTAAATACAGGGAAATTCGCTGAGTCACAATACACTAGGTCTTCAATGCGTCTCAATTGAGGAATTCATTGGTAGCGAATAACGAGTGGTAACGAATAACAAGTGGTGTTCAGATTGGAATGAAGAATGGAGAAGCAGACGTCCAGGCAGTGTGAAAGGTCATACCCACCTTCATATGATTGCTCATGTAATGCTACTGAAACAGTGTACAGTACGATACACCTGCGTTTTCTAAGCACGATGCCTGAGGCGAGAAGACAAAATCATAGGTTCTACGACTAGGCCTCAGTGAATGAATACTGCTAAAACCTGAATAATTCACTTCACACGAGTCAAGATGGCAATGACCAGTGTGGCCGAAATCAGACAGAGATCACTAAACCAGTTTCATGAGAAAATAGCGAGTATAGGGACAGCGGAAAAAACACCAAGTAACGTACTAAATCTCCGGTATGCCGTGTTGTCCACAGTACCGAACGCGAAGGTTGATCCAAACCAGGACCCAACACTGGTTGCCAAGTGCCGGCCCCAAATCGAGGTGCCACGCCCAATAAGATGTCCCACGGACGGGTATCCAGTGGGAGAACGTGTGGTGTAACGACGATATGAGCGCTCGTTCACGAATAGACGGAGAGTCAGCCAGAAGAAAACCAAGAAAGTTATCTAAAAAGAAAATAAGAGACGTGCTAAGACCTCTCTCAGTATGAACATGTTACACAACCAGCGTTCTATTCATCTTGGTGGCCCATCAACAAATGCGATAATGTAACATTAGTTGGGTGTAAAGTACCAAGCACCTTGAATTAATTCGTTCTAAACAGTCAACAGGTATACCTTGAGGGGATGGGTAAATAGATGTCTTTCTCAGTTACAACTGAATGGACTGAAAAAACCAAAGCAACAAAAGCTCATCCGTCAGTTAGTGCACAGGCAACAGCGGAGTACCGCAGGGACAATCAGAACACAACAGAACACAGTCAATCAAACGAGAAACAGATTTCAGGTACAGGAAACGGTCGTTACAGGACGTTACAGGACGTTACGCGACCTGTCCCAAACAAGGCGGTCAAGGACCACGTTGGATGGAAATGTACCAGCGGCACCTATGCATACTAGGAAAATTCGTCCACCTAACTAAACCTTTACCGAAAAACTCCGCTTGTATCCATTTGGCCAAGCAGAAGTTTTGAGTTGAAAAGTGGTCACGAAGACTCGAATTCAAGGCTATCAAAATCAAGGGGCTTCTGCTACAGAAACCGATGTAAAATCGATCAATCGACCGAACAACCGAATAAGCCAGCCCACAGGTCAGGACACATGGTGCCGAACGGTACCTTATGGTGCCTCCAAGTTCGGGATGGGATAAAATCACTCCACATGAGGAGACGACGACTTTCAAACGTATGAATACCAATGTTTTACTAGGCATGGTATATCCACTGAACTGGGGAAAAAAGCAGACCTAATCATCGAGGACGGGGTTAATAGGCACTAACGGATCTGTTGTATGAATTGGACAATAGCGGTATAATAGGAAAATTAGCATCCTCAACCCACGTTGCTTACCGCCTGATCGTGAAAAAGCCATACTTTTCAAAGATTATTGAGAAAATTCTCCGGTTTCATGAACCAAAAAAGTGGCTCATCTGGTATAACATATAAGTCTATACTCACATGCAACTGGAATCACATCCTGCTGCGAGTGAAACCTGACTAGCGTTTGATCAGCACTAGGCTTCGTGCAACACGGAGTCGCACTACGGGGGTCTAAACTTAAGTGCTCTCTAGCATTATTCTACTGTATTAACAGGTATTCACCGTAGATATGCTTGTGACGATAGCAACTGTCAACAATAGTCTGCCAAACCGAGCATTCAGGCAGTGTGCCTATCAATTGGAGCTTGACATACACACGGAGACTAATTTTTCAGTTGCCCGAAAAGTCACACTCTTGAGGAACGCTGCACCTGGGAAATCCTTTGATTCAACTTAGCTATAAACCGCGTACCTTAGGAACGTTGGTTCCAGCTACTACAGTTTCGATCACCAGGAAGCGGAAGAGTGGGAGAAATCGAGCCAAGCATTGGAGGCGATGGCATGTTCAGTTAGTTGGGGAACTGAGTAGCTACGCAGTGAAGGTGATAGCTTTGGTTCATAAGCGCCACTGGCTGCGCGATTGGGCCATTTGTGCGCGTGCGCAATCATAGTCCCTTGTTCCTAGTGAAGCCTTTCACATAGCGATAAGATCTGCTGATCTTGATGATGTCCAGTTTTCATTTAGTCGAGTTAGATGGCTTGGACAAACACTTTTGAAAGCTGAGAACGTAGCTTGTTTAACCCGCTTCCATTCGAACGCCAAGCAATCTTCGTTATCCGTATGACCATTCGTTTCCAACGGACTTCTAGCCAGAGCAGAAGGATACCTTCCAGTTACTGAAACTTGTCCCAGTTGATTATTGCAGCTGCTCTGCTTTGGCATGCGTAATGCTGACGGAAAGCGAAGTGGTAACTGGGCTTGCGCAAAGGGGCATAATCAGAGTCAAACTGAGTACCCCAGAAGGAACGACAATCTTTAATTGACCCTGTCCATCGGTAACATAGCCACACTATCCAATTGAGTCCACGGCTGTCTTGTGGTAGGCGGCCCCCAAGTAACTCGGTGTAAGCGCTTGTGTTGGAAGTTCCTAGTGGCCAGGAACGGAGGATGATCAGCACACAACTAAAGCAGTCGCTCCCCATTATCCGCACACTGAAAATCGACTTCAAATCCACCACCTGAATATGTTTCTTCCGGACTTAGTTGTCCAACTGGGACATTCATATCACCCATCAGGATTATTATATCTATCCTTCTTGCTGACCGAGGCAGCCGCAACAAGCCTTGATAAAACCTGTCCTTCTCATTTTCAGAATGGCAGTCTGTTGGGGAGTATGCCGATACGACAGATAGACACCGTTTACCGCATCGACCTGCAAAGATCTTAGCTGAGCCAACAACTGCACAGCACAAAGACGACTGTCCACTGGGATTCAGTCTAGCAAGACGCTTTCAGCTTTCAAGCTGAATGGAACCCCCACACCGCAGCTATCAGGGGCCATTGCGAAACACCGGATACCCGAGGAGCTCATCCTGAGCGCCTTGAGGTGCACGACCGAAAGTCTTGCATGCACACCGCAGCTATCAGGGGCCATTGCGAAACACCGGATACCCGAGGAGTTCATCCTGAGCGCCTTGAGGTGCACGACCGAAGTGAAGTCTTGCATGCGTTTTTAGGAGATACAACATGCATCGACAGACAAGGAAAGCAATATTTCAACAACAGATGGATGCTGCCCAATTTAACACAGAGCATGAACATCAAAGTCTGCAACGTGGATCAGATCTTTTCAGGTTAGTAAATGAAACTGTGAAACAGTCTCGGACCATGGGGATCCTGTTATTTCGGGTGAGACTGGACTGTAGGAAGACAACTGACCTGCAAGCCCAAGGCACCGACCGAATTCTCCCACTTTTTCATACCCAGTTCTTCCATTTCCAAGCCATCTGGAGTGACCTGTTGCGGAAGTTCAGCGGTTGTCAGATTCAAACCGTAGACATATTGAATGAGAATGAGTACGATTGCGTACAAGACAATCACTGGACTGGCATAGAGACACGCTGCCCTCGAGTTTGGACTGATCCACATGATGCACGCAGAGAGAAGGAGAATGAAGGACAACCAACTTCGGTAGGTTACAGCCCAAGCCTAGAAAATGTAAAAATAGAAGACAAAGTGAGATTCAGTGACCAGGTCAAAACAGCTAAGAAGAACGGCGCGTTTCAGACTTACATACGTATCAGAGTAACCCGACAACCAGTTATGGGTTTTACTGGACTATGACTGATGTTCAAGAACTACACACGTTTCTTAGCAATGAAAAGTTGAGATTCACAATTTTCATAGTTAGTTTGGCAAAATCCGTGAGGGAAAAATGAATAATAAAGGAGCCCTCCGATAAGTATTACAGTACCCCACGCAATAAATACCGCGGTTCAAAGTCTTGTGTGCTCTTCGTAAAAGGATAGTAAATACGGCAGTAAACAGACACCACCCTGTTGACATTAAAAACTATTTATTACAAAATCCCTCTGAGACGAAATACTCAAGTGGCTATTCAAAACAACACCCTCGAGAGAGATTGCTGTTTTTCTCTGTATCTACCCACATCGCTCTGTCATGGAAATCAATGCACGGGGGAGACCAGCTGTCAATAACATGATAATGTCCGTGTTCACTCGATTCGAGGCAGTTCAGTTGTTAACGAGCAAAGCTATCGGTCAGAAAATTCATGGTTCGCACCCAGCCTTGGCTTCCCGATAGCTGCTGTCTAGGACAAGGCAACCGAGCAATATTTGAATCCTTGGAGTTGTATGTCAGTTATGCAGTGAAAAGATGCCACAGCCGAACGACTTTTTACCATTACTTAGTCTGAGTGCAACATTGTTCTTCAGATCTAGTGGGCAAACTCTGGAGCTGACGTGACTGTTAGCACTGTCCCTATTGTTGTGGCGGAAACCAACTGTAAGGTGATGAAAACATCATTGTTATACCATAATGACCCGTTGGTTAAGGAGCCCTCCAAAACTTGATAAATGTGACGGAAATGCGTAAAACCAGTCGCCTGTATCTCGAATTTGATAGTGCCAGGACGAACACGCCACTTAAGCTTACCTACCTCGGGGCATATTCTTATGGCATCCTAACAAACGTTAAAGGTCTACATACTAGCATATACATGTGCTCACATAACCCACAAAACACACCAACTAATGTTTACGAATGGCATTAAAATTGCCCGACCAAAGCTAGGACAAACTGAACGAAATTCTAACCCTAATAAGGTAAGGCCGATGAATACCTACAAGGAGAACGGCTCTGCTCCGCCAAGCCTAGACAGGGGAAGTCCAGTGGCGGAGGTCAAATTCGAACCACGGACCTCCCGGTCAGTAAATTCGCGCTCTAACCACTTCCGCGTTATCTATCCCCCAACGTAAGCTTCAGGCAGTGGTAGATCGGCACTGCGTCTAACGAAAGCGTTTACGGTATCCTAAAGCGATAGTGCAAAGTAGATTTTATCAGCCTTGAGGTATCTTGTCTGTTGCAGCAGAACTAAGAAAACAATAATCCTGTTGAAGGAGTTTGCTGTATTAGGTACCCCTTATTCACCTCCACTAAAAACTTGTAGCAACGCTTACTGCTTATCGAATTCCAAAGTTACGGTCCGCAATCGGCGCACAAGTCACGCAACTGAGATACTGTGTGTACCCAGCACCAGTGGCTTCGCCATGAACTGAGCACTTGGAATAGTCTACTGAGACGGGTGTTTGTCTCCGTTCCTCCTTCACAATGGCGCGAACCGCGATGTGAACGTGTGACCTGACAAAGGGGTGATATTGGTGTAGTCCGACTTCCAGAACAAAGTCCCGTGACCGTTCTCATGCTTGGCTGGTGGTGTTGAAAGAAATGGTGGCGAACTGATGTCAGTTTTCTTCCAGACAGTTCAATTGAGTGTTTGGAGGTGGAGGCACTTGAACTCCCATCACCTCGCTTCCTCAACCAGTCTCTACTCTTCTCACCGTGAGCTTCAGGTATAATCAGATAAACCTTGTGGTTGTACGACGGCGAAACATCAGTATCAACATTGATGTTTCGTCCCCTAATGATGATGTGCGACCGAAATAATTATACGGTTGTAGTACTCTTGCTGTAACTCTTGCCATGCCGGGCTGAGACCTAGACGGGAGCAGTCAAGATGGTGAGGTTGGGTTCGAACCACAGACTTTCCGGTCAGTAATTTCGCGCATTAATCGCTGAGCTATCTCGAATGCAAACAAAAAGATATGGTAGGTTAAAATACGGACCTTCCTCACAAACACTAACGCCTTATCCTTGAATTCAATTCAAGAAAAGTGTTCAAAATTATGGCAGTGACTATCACAAAATCAAACATACCATCATAGCTATCAACGTAACAATGTAACTATGTCGAATTGCTGAGAAGTGCAAACTGAGAAGTAGAGGACGTTCTGCTCTCATGTTGTTGTTACCCCCATCTATGCCCATTCCGTAAGGATTCAGAACAAACGGTGGCGTGAGGCTGAAAAGTACGTCCAAATGTGGCTGGATTCGATCGGTAACTCGGTCCGTTAGTTTGGCGTGAAAACGAGGAAACTTGCGAGTGTTCGAATCTGGTTCAGGTTGTAAGTTATGAGCTGGCGTTTCCGGGACTGGCGGATTTGCGCAATGTGATTGACCGAGGTCTGGTAAAGCGATGTCGTCTGGTGTTCGGTCGATTGCAGTGGAGTTGTTATTGATGAGGATTCTGTCGACATCGCTATGAGGAGACTGAGGACTGGGGGAAGGCGCAGCATTGGTACTTTCGATTGTGTGGACGTCCGGAGAGATCTGCGCAGTCTCATTCGCCAACGAAACTGAGGGTGTCTTGGTGTTGATTTTTACGGTGTTCGTTGACTCTGAAGAAGCAGCCACTTCGTCCAAGGGCAACAGGTTTGCGTATTCCAAAGGGTGACCTGTCTGAAAGGATTTTGAACACATAAGCTTGTCAGGTGCGATAAAATTAATGAATTCACTTAAATAACCACATGAGAAAAAACAACCTGTCCAAATTTGTGACAAAAAGTTCCATAATATGCAAAAAGAAAGGAGGAAACCTGAGACTAAATAATGCGAAATCAAAAAAGGACGCTCTCTTCAGCACGGATGGAGCACGGGCAATACACCTCATTAGTGCGCTATCACATTCAATATCACTCTCTGAACGTTCGTCAGATAGACGGCAAAGAAAGATGCTATTCGAGATCCCCACCAGTAGCACAGATGGTTCGAATCCCAGTGGAAGAGCAAACTGCAACGTACATCCTATCATCCAACCGACAAATGCGCTCGATAGATGTTGTTCCATTTCATCCACCGGTTTCTAGAACGGGTCAGAAGATTAGAACGCCGACTGGACTCGTTTCAGAGACTAGTCCCTGTTATTTGTTTCGCTATCGGAAGCTGCGAAAAATTCAAGTAGTATAAATTCAAGAAGTACACCAAGCTCAATCAAGAATACGTTGTTCGAATCTTCTAATGTTCAAACCAGATCGCACGTTCCGAAAGTTCAACAGCGTGTTATTTCACTCACTCAAAAGTCAAGGCTTGTATTCCAGGTTAGTTCAACCTCACCAAAGCTCAGCTGTGGTCCTTTTGGGTTAATACTGACATTTGGTGAAAAATCATTTCAGCGTGAAATTCAGAAGCGCGTAAGATATGAATTAACCAGGCCACAGAAGTAAAGCTAGCTATTCGACTACAGTTTAAGCAACACACTGGGAACTATATCAGAGCATATCCGTTAACTCGTCCACGGAGTGTTAGTCCTGTGATGCCCAATGATGTGCTGAGCAATGGTTAATCGTTTCAGTCCGCTCGAGGCGTACTCAATCTAAAGCAATCGCTCTGACATCCTTTGGGTGCCTAGCTGTCATGCTAAAAGACAGGTGGCAGGAGGACTGAGATACCGTTAGCACGCTCAGACCTAGACAGGGGTCGTCATGATGCCGAGTTTGGACTTTCCGGTCACTAAGTTCGCGCCTCAACCGCTGTACTGTTACGAACACCTGATGGAAACAGGGGGAAACAACTTTGAGGACGCACCATCAACGTGTGCGCCTTTCCGTGGTGAATCTGGGTTAACAGACCTTGATACGACAAACAGGATAACGGAGAATTACATCATGAAATTAGGAGGTCCACCACAAAACTGACCAACCAGGATCAAGTGAAACTGTCTATCGTGATGTCACTGTCATGACACTAAAACTGACTCGGCCATCATAGTGGCTGCCGAAGTGAAAGATGCGGTAGGCTGGAGTGTGTGATCCATTTGAATTATTGACCAGGTTACGCGCAGTAAACTTCGTGAGATGAAATGAGACTACTCCAACACCGCATCCTCCCTGTGAAAAGCTCTTAATTTTTTACGGACATGTTCCCTACTATAGTACTGACAACTGCGGTCCACTTGAAAGGCCTAAACTTCACACGGTCACAATAAAACGTTTATCAGTATCAGAGATGCACGGAGGAGTAAAACCTCAGTTACGACTCACCTCCTCCACAACAGCATGTGATGTCCGAACAGGTGTATTGGCATTTCGGACGTTGTGCTGAATTAGGATAAAAAGTGAAAAAGATAGTAATTCAAGAATTAAGATTGATAAAAAGCTTGAACACTGGCATATCGAGTGAATTAGAACATTCGATACGTGAGATCAGTGCCAAAATGGAAAAGAAATTTATTGGACAGGGAAATTTTAAAGTGTGGAGTCTGAGTGAAGCACCTGTCCACTAAAAGAAGACTCTCAAGATCGAGACACTCTTTGGTTGGTAATTGATCAGATGGCTGTTGATCTGTTCGCCGAGCTTGGCAATTGGTTTGCAAACGTCTCGTCACCATTCGAGGAGACATCTTCAGTGCGCTGTTGGTTGCACCAATACACCCGAGCTACCAATATTCCAACACATTACACTCTTTGGTCTACAGCAATTCTCTTATATGCAAACACCTAACTATGGAAACGTTGCGGGTGAACCCTGAGGACGAAACACTCAAGGGACGTACCAAATGAATATTGACTACGTTTGAAGAGTGCCTTGTCACAAGCAAACTGAGCTGTGAACCAGTATTTAAATAACTATAATTAACAATCACCCGGGGGTTGCACTTGAGTGTTTCAATGATTCCGCGAGCTACAACGGCTGGAGTTCCGTTCCACAAGGTGCAACCATGCTAGGAAGGCCAATGGGGCAATTAGCCAAGAGCAGCGAAGCCCTGTACTAGAAATAATCTCGCCACCAGGCGGTCGTACTGTCCTCTGCGATAGGAGTGTGAAGGCAGTAAGGTGTTTCCTCCAGGCGATCGGCATGTCCATATTTATGGAAGCAGCGATGCTGCCTTCCCCCGAGGAAGGACGGACTAAAAAAAAAGTCGACCCAAAAAACCGCACACTCCGATCGCCCAATGGTTGACTGTGATAACCGGCGCACTATTTAAAACGGTAGAAATACATTTAAAATCAGAGTCAGGTGCTGCTAAAAAGGACACCTGATGCCCGCAGCCACTTCGGGAGTGAGATAGTAATGCCTTACTCCCTGCGCCATCGGGTGAGGCCAACCCTCTGCAGCCGATCAGGTCGGACTACTGAATCATCGGCTCCAGGCAAGGTTTCGAAAGAGAGCTCTATTGTCTACCGCCTTGCGGGTCAGACTTTTGGGGTAGGATCACCGAACAAAACCCTACATAATTCTGCTGCTTTGTGGGTTAGAGTCTTAAGTCAAAGGCTCCGTCTACTAAACTTTCTTTTGGTACTTTTGCACGGCTATGTACTTTTTCATATCGGCCATTTGGCTCCTCATTGTTCAAAGCAAAATATGGTGCTATGCAGTCATTCCAATGCGAATGAGGAACTTACAAACAGTGTTGATCTCTTATTGGAGCTTTCCAACCAACGCCAAGTTTCGAAAGCTAGTACGTAGTACAGGAAAATTGTGAGCGGCGGCGCGATGAAATCCACTATACGGACATCAACTGGGAAAAGAATCTCTCCCGGTTTGTCACAAGTGGTTTGCATGATATAGTACAAGCCAAGTAACCTGAAATGGACGTAAACATCCCGGAAGTTAGCACACGAATATCAGATTTTTTACACAAAAGCTGTTCATGTAGAACATACTAAACCTATTAAAGACGAGGATGCTAGGCTAGAATAGTAAAGTGCTTAGAAAACAGAATCGCAATTTACTCACCTTGCAGTGAATCCGTTAGCAGGACAAATGGATTGAAAAAATGGAAATTGGTAGAGGTAGTATAGACATACGTGCAGTCCGCTGTACACAAGCAAGAAGATACGCAAGCAGGCAAATGGCACAGGGTTCATCCCACTTCGGCACGCCCAATAGGTTCCTATTCCCAGAAAGGACAATAAGTAGATGGCTGACGGAACAGAGGGAGAAGTTATCCCCGTAACACAGACCAGAAGAACACTGAGAAGAACACAAAAGTTATCTACAGCCCAGGCACGCCACAATTTTCTTCTGTTTTCATCCCATGCACGAGGAAATGGTAGAGCGGCCATACTCGATGTGAGCTTTCCGAAAAGAGGGTTGGCGGAACTTGAGTTGTTGGCCACCACTGGAGGTGAGCCGTACGGCGCCAGTGTGCGTTCACTTATGTCCCTAGGTGCAAGGGAATAATCTTGTCCGGAAGCAGCTACGTTTCTCGCAACCGAAGCCTGTCTCCTTGGTCCTCCATGACCACGTCGACTCACATACACTAGCAGTCCAACCGCAACGGCCAAAATAAAGATATCCGGAAGAACCAGGCGCATTGCGCGGTAGGGCAAGACTCCGTTAAGTCTAGAAAGGATAGAAAAACAAAAGATAACCTACCGTTGCACGCCGATCTGAGCCGCAATCGTTGATTCTTCACCTACATGCAAATGTATATGAATCCATTAATTGTACGAGGACCTACAAGTCTTGAGCGCATCATCGTACGGTGGCGCCACAGCCAAGATTATATGCAACGTGGGATGTGACAACGTAAAAACACAGCTCAACGTTACAAGCAGTGTCAGAAATACTTGAATTTTCGCTAAAAAAACATATTACGCGTCGGTAAAGGCACATACTTTTCGAGTTACTGGAACTTGGTTGTGGTAGTAGTGGACATGCGAGTAAAAATAGCAAATACGCAAAAGAAAATCCATTGTATCGCACAACCGTGACTGAAAAATTATTACGACAAGTGAGTTACCTAAGAATAAGGCGGTGACGAGGACCACTCTCAAAAGAACCGTATCCAAGCTAGCCATTTGACTAGGTCATCCTAATTCGGCAGCGGACCCAGCTGAAAAACAGGAGATATCCTTTTCTATTGGTTCCTGTTCTTGGCGCTATCAGTGGTGACCTTGGGGTGGCCTACTGTTCACGGATTCACGGATTGATACACAGGATCGAGGCTTTTGCCCAAGTTTCCCGGGTCGGTTTTGTTCTTGTCGGTCAGTGGCTGT
>NW_008751847.1:291956-292681 GCF_000715545.1 Opisthorchis viverrini
TTTGTGTACAAGCATTTCAACACTGCCTCTTCTTCCTCCGAGGGTGAGGAGCCGAAAGTTGAGTGACCAGGGTGGTTAAGAGACTTAATAGTTGTGCACCAGGTTTGGGTCTGAGTCCAAGGCTCCAAGGGCGCACAACTAAAAGCACAATGTCTTTTCTGCCAAACCATTGAGACTACAATAAACCTTCTTGTCCAAAATGTTGCGTTTTGTTGCATATGTACTAAGATGAAAAACCACCATCCTTTTTTCGCGATTTGTTTCAATCAATCTCTTTTCCAAATTTTTGGCGCGCATTCGACTTTGAGGTTGTTGTGCCTCAGCGGAGGGGCCAGCGGCTAGACGCACAATGTATTTTTCTGCAAAACGCCTGCGGACGAAATAAAAACTTTAACGTCAAAATGTTGCACTTCTTTGCATATATGCGTAAACTGAAAACCCCCCTCATCTGCCGTTATTATTTTGCGATTTGTTTTAATCGATGACATTTGAAAATTATTGGCGCACATTCGGTTTGAACTTCGTCTGCTATGGCTTCGGAAGTGGCTTTCGTTGAGAAATTTGTGGGTGTATCGTTTTCATCCTTCACGGCATTTGAGAAGACCTTAAATCAATACATGAAGAATAACTTTGTGATATTTGTGGGTTCATCCAGTAATCGAAGCACCAACACTATTTTGCGTTGCGAATGGGTGTACTACAAATGCAGCAGGCGCCCTCCAAGA
>NW_008751847.1:294621-358941 GCF_000715545.1 Opisthorchis viverrini
TCGTGTACCCCTAGCCGCATTTTAGTGGTGTGCATCGGTTAAGATCGATGAACCCGAAGGACTTTCTAGCATAACTCGGAACCTGTAATGAAAAACTCTGTAAGTTGCCAGTCAACGTTCACGATGTTTAGCAAATAATTAGCGTGCACCACTGGCAACAAGGAATCATCGGCCAAAAGTTGTTTGCACGAATGCGCCTGCGCATAAGTTGTATCTCCAAAGGCCATTTAGATTCTAGAATGTTGAGGAAGTCTGTTCCGGTGGAAAAATACCTGAAAGTTACGTTCATTGTATGTGAGTCAACCTTTTCCACAATTCGCGATTTTTTCATCCGTTAAGGTATTCAAAGTTGGCGGTGTTTATTCACCTGCAGATTTAGTTCACTTAAACAAATCGCCATAGTAAAGGGGTTTCAATAATACAGGAGCATGTACCTTATCCATAGACATTCTACACTATGAAGTGGCAATTCTGAAAATGCCGTAGATTTCGAGAAATCAATCTCATTGTGCGAATAGCCAACGGCCAGCGGAGGGATTTCAGTATTCGCAAAATGGGTCGCATTTTCAAAATCTACGACGTGCCACTGATGGATTTAGCAGACAGGTTATTGATTTCGGGATACCAGTCAAAACTTCTGAGACCCACGCAGCCCTTTCGGTGTTGCAATCATGCTAACAAACTGTTCCACAGAATTACTCCGTTTGCTTCAGTGAACAATGAAATTAGCTGAGCCTAGGAAATATGAACGTACGTTAAAGCGGATTTTGGTATGAGCACACACGCAACAAAATTCAACCTTTTGTCGTTAAAGTTTTATTCCATTGGCGAAGGTTTTGCAGCCAAAAGCATGGTGCCGCCAAGGACCCCCTGCAATGTTTACAGATGTGGCTTCACAAACGTTAGTTCAGAAATTGGGTGGTAAATCCTTTTTAACCTTTACGGCGTCTGAGGAAGTGTTACATGAATACATGAAGGATAAATAGGTAGTATTTGTCCGCTCATCCAGTAATCGATGCACAAATGTGTTTTCTGCTGCGAATTGGTGCGATAACTGTGCAGTAAGTGGCCTGAAAGGGAAACATAAAGTCATGGAATCCGAAGTGGGCTAACCGCGTTTTCTGATAAAAGAGTACGCGATGCACCGGCTTGTCTGGGGGGGGGGGCGGAAATCCATCTCGCAGTCATCTCTACTTATCCTGAACACAACCATAAAGTTTACGAGTCATTTTATTATCGGCTTCCGGTAAACCAACGGCTGACCGAGGAGGAATCGACCATCGGCAGGGTTCTGCCGTAGTGTGAAGCGTGGCAATTTGTGGTTGATGGATTTGAAAGATTCTTACCACTCGGGACATGTACAACTACCGCGGAAATTTCAAGTAGCAGGGTATTTCGGTAACTGCGAATAGTTGGATTTTATTGTGGCAGATGATAAGCTTTCGATACTGGTGAAACTTCAGGAGAACGGATGCGTGCTTGTGCTTTAGTCAGGGAAAGATCACTATAACCACGTAACTCCAGATGGTAGAAGATAGCGGTGTTTGACGCCTTCATTTTGCAGTAAATGTCGACTGAACGCACGCAACAAACCGTTTTGGGTACGTATATTTCAAAACCACGAATAGCCGGCCTGTAGATGCAAGCTTTATACTTGATTTGGGTATCGGACATCCGGGTATTTATTCGTTTGTGGAAAGCTAGCAGTTTATATACGTGCGTAAACTGTTCGATTATTCTGGGAAACGATGGGTGAGGAATTTCGTCATGCATAAGTGGGTGGCTCAAATACTGGCTGCGAGAGACATATTCGGTTGCGAGGTCACGTTGCGCTACTTTCATAAGAAAAAGCTACCGGGACGCACAATATGTCGTATGGAATTCATGTATTTTGAGTCGCCAGCACCCTGGAAACATCCAGCATATATTCCACCACATAGCCTGTTTGGAGAGGTTGGACAATGTTTTTGCCTAGCATATTACAAGCATATATATTCCAGCAAGGTCTGCAGATACCGCGCCGCAAAGTCCCGCGACACGTCTACCATCTAAAGGCCCACTTGCTGTAAATCATCCGAAATTGACTGCACACGCATGCTCCAGGATGATTCGTTCTGATAATGTGACTGACCACCATCCGGAGAACACCAATGGTCGTCTTAAAAACCTGGCGCATCACTGCAACACAGACAAAAGTAGTCCGGCAAGAAGGATGACTCTTGAGAGAATTTCAGATGCATACGTCGTATCGCTGCGACAGACGGGAAATCCTGGACGAACGGTTGATACTTGTGCTGGAGAATGCACATGCTCCTTCCAACATTCGACGTTGTTTCCAGCTCACCTACTAGAGGTCGATCGATTCCAAGCAGTAAGAATTATTCTACATAGATTTTGTCTTAGGTTGCTTTCAAATCCACCAGCAATGACTACCAGATCACAACCTACCGGAAACTGGCGTACTACATACACTCGTTCCCAAACAGCCACTAACTACTTTGGACGACCCTCATAAACAACTGATCAGAGCAGTGGCTTGACGGGCTGGAATTTGTTAGGGCCATAGCCAACATTATGCCATTGATCGTTGGGGGCAGTTCCTGCTGTGTTAAGTCCCAACGTTTGCAGCTGACGGCTTCCCATCGGTGGTCAAGCATACTGCACCTTGAGCCAGATGGCGGTCTGGGATCAGACACATGGGCTTTTCTGTGTTTTTTGATCGGACTACTGGTGAAAGAAAGCGGGCCTTCACAGCGGAGTTATTTATTAGAAAACACTAAGTGATCACTTAAGACTATTGAACAGGGAAGCAAAACTCTCAAATGCATCTTGTTTGCAGAAGCTGAATATCCATCTTATCCTTGAACGCGTCTTCCTGAACTTTCCTGGATATTCACTGACTGTTGCTCAAATGCAATCAAATACGAATCCACAAATTTCGTAGTAGATATCACTTTTCAAGGGACGCAAAGCGGATTTGCGAGAAAATATACTAATCGAATTCCCCCATCAGTAGTATCCACCATTACACTGATAACAGTGACCGTCGGCATTCGACGGATCGTGCATCATATCACGTCGAGCGTTGTGATGGTGAACGTTGCCCGTCGTGCGGTAATGTTCTTCATGTCTCAAAGGGACCGTCGGCATTCGACGGATCGTGCATCATATCACGTCGAGCGTTGTGATGGTGAACGTTGCCCGTCGTGCGGTAATGTTCTTCAGGCTTGTCTCAAAGGTAAGTCCACATAAGAATAATTTATTTTTGGTTCTTACCCCGTGCCCATCCAGAAAACGCAAAATAGTTCTTGCTAACCAGTCCACTAAGAGAGCGTGTTATGATGTTGACTCCGACCAAAGCACAGAACCCTTGTACAGTGTGTTCCTGAAGTCTGTAATCGTCAGTTCTCTCGAAACCAAGGATGAGATAATCTGCAGTAGCGAGTAATGACTAACGCTGTGGAGCGTCATCTGGTTGAAAGAGACGAAAATGACTTCATTTAACACACTTGGAGCATCAGCTCCAGACTGTTCGTTTGGTAATGTGACCTCATGCATTTCATGTAAGTCCTGTATTTTTTAAGGTCGTGGTCAGTAGGAATTAGGCTTCAAGAGATCACTTAAACAAATCACCTATGTAGAAAACTTGCAGGATAATTTGCTATACGTAGACATTCCATATTCTGAAGTGGTAATCATGGAAGCATTATAGATTCATGGTACACCGCTGCAATAAATTCCGCTGTGACAACGCTGAGAGGCATCGTTAGCAGTGGTGAAGGGAACCTTACACGAAGTTACCTGACCGTGGTGCAATATTTATGATGGTTGTGGTTTATTTAGGATTACTATAATTGCTTATTATAATATTATTATATCACCTTATTGTTTATCATTATTTCCTACCTATTTCTTTACTGTTTTTACATTAAAACTGTGTAGTAATACTGTTTATGACTTTTTATTTTATTGTTATTTATTTTGTGACCACTATTTGTTACTATTATTATTTATTATTATTACTATTAATGCTTTTATTTATGCATCCCCTGACCAACTGAGATATATTGAAAATCGCTCGCGTGACTTAAGCTGAGTGCTCGATAATGATAATTATTCTTAACAAGTTGGACGGTAGATAAACGCCAGTAAGCTGCCTCCTGCCTCCTTGTGTTTGGGTTGTGAAGTTGCGTGAGCAGCCGTACATTAAGTCTACCGATTTCAGCCACGTCTGATTCAAGTCTCTACCGTTCCATAAGCACGCTAACAAGTGAAAAGATTCCCATCAAAGGTTATTTGTCATGCTGTTGTGCCACATGCTCTTGGGACTCAGCAGTACTGCAATGATCCGCCCGGTGAGTTTGAACTACAAACTGAAAAGATTGCCTGGGCAACGTGGCTTTGGACAGTTGGATTTGTTGCCAGGTTCACAAAAAGCGTTATTGGGGATTAGGAATAAGAGAAATTGGTAAGACGGGTATATGGTTACTTTGATGCCAGTCACACAGTTCTATGAACCCCGATATATTCAGTGACATCATTGTGGGAGCTGAGTCAGGTGTAAATGTTACATTGGATTGTCAGCTTGTGCTAAATAGAACTAAACACAACTCAACATAACGCGAACTGCGCAGAAAATGATTGACTTTGTAGAAGCAGAAACCGAAAATCATCAAGAAGTCTAGGGCCAGACGCATGGTTCAGCCGATTAGAAGGGACTCTTCCCAGAAATGACTGAGGCTAGATAAAGAATGTGTTCTCAGTTGCAAGCAATACCAGGAGAAATTACCCAGACGCGAGTGGGAAGAAATAGTTGCGGGCGTTTAATCAGTGAGGCTATAGCAATGCAGCGCCATCACTGCACTGAGGTTATTGAAGTCGTTTGTGCAATTCTGTAAGCAGCCGGTGGAATTTTCGGAGTGTAAATTATGCCGATGTGAGATCGTGTGTATTTTTGTAATCCGGTTGCGGATCATTAGTAATTTAAATCAAAGGCCAGTTGGAGTAAATCTCAGCCTAACAGAGCGTTTGAAGCGGGTAATGCTGAGCGTCCCAGCAAGACGGGGAAAAGAGGATCAGTATATATTGGGGAGATCGAGGAGACACCCAATGGGATAAAGTGCAATGATACAGGGAAAAACCGAATGATTACCACATTGAGGGTAGTAATAACAAGTTACTAAACGATAAAGAATGGGATTAGGTTTGTACTTAGTAGACTAGAGAGAAAGTACGGGTTGAGTCTGCTAATATACGCTATTATTGTACAAGAGCTCTAGAGAAAACTGGTATAAGCACTCAGGGAGGTGGTGTGGTTGGGAAAACCAAATATATACATAGTGACAAGAGTGGGACTTCTGAGATGCTAGATTAATTTGGCTGGAATTTATTACGTAAGTTGGAGAGAACCCTAATCCCAAAGAGAAAGAGAATATAAGAGAAATGATTACCAGTCCCTGTAGTCACTGAACACGCCAATTACAGTACAAGTAGAGACGTACGAATTTATGTAAGTTTAAAATGCATTGTATGTTGCATTGGTTCTAATGCTGGCGTAACAAATGGAGTCACTGCAAGGATCTGCAAGGGTCTGGTTGCGTTTGGTAATTTGAAACACTATGGCGTAAAAGCGGTATATCCATGAATATCAAGGAACGTGTTTATCAGGTGTTCGTACCATCTGCTTTCATAAAGAGGCCTACCCACAAGGCTGCTAAAAACTCTTCGACAGCCCACGAATTGGTTCCCCCTTCCTGAGGCTCATTGAGTAGGCGAACTCCCCAGGTTTCCGTCAACATTATGTTCCATTAGAACCCAAATTTGATTGCTTTTGAGAAATACACTCATTTGCAACGAGGCTTCAGCAACCCTGTGAGTAGCTTCCTCGATGAAAATATATCGCGAGATCTCGAATGCCGTGCCAACTGAAACTTGGGGCGGCCTGTGTACAGAACATTCAGTTGTAGAATATCGTAAGCGAGAGATCCATTTGAGTCTCTCGTGAGCTACCAGCTGTTTTGTTGTATGGCTGTGAGAATCGGCCCCTCCGAGCATCGGATCGGAGATTCCTTCCAATTTTCACAACCACTTCTGAAACACCATAGCACGAGTGGGTCGGTGTCAGCAAACCGTGACGAGATAGTTAACAGGCGATTTTTCGGTTGTTCACCAAGGACTGCCATTGAAGAATATGTCCTACACCATAATGTTAATTGGTTGGCCCGAAAAGGGCACTCAGGTAGGACTATGTGGATAGCATGTAAAGCGTATTGAGGGAATGGATTACAGGGAGTCAGAGCGAGTGGACCACTTGGAAGACAAGGGCACAAGTGGTGCATTTTGGCCACGTAGGTTATGTGGATGAGGGTTGAAGAATGTGCCTTGGCAGTGGGTATAGTAACCCACAACCAGATCATCATCGTTACCTGGGACAGTTGGTTCTCATTAAGTGTGGCTGTCCCATAACCTCGTCTATTAGGATGTTTGTGGAAGATTGGGGGAGTTTAAGTGGCTTGCAATACTTAGGAATGAACAATGAGTTAAATGAGGTCCAAACCTATTTGACAGACACAAGACAGATACTTAGAATAACCTTAAATCGCGGACAGCTTCCAGCTTACGTGTTTGAGATGTGAAAGCTCATTTATATATTATCTATTTTATGTTGAAAATTACAACCGCAAGTGCGTTAGATGTTTAGTTTCCCCGAAAGTAGTCCTAGTTGACGAGACTGCTACTTCGATTGACTACGGGATAGCTACAAGTCGATTCAATTAAGCTAGGTGGCAGTGAAATATCGCTCTAAATGAGCAGGTTTGACATCAGGTACCGGCCCACCCACTAGGTCTTCGCTACGCCTGAATCCACGAGTGAACGTTTGCGGATGCCCTTGTATCATAGGGCTCAAGTCCACACCACTGGGTCTTTCGACTGACCGGCATAAATCCCTATTTAGCTTTAACTTCACTGTGTCCAATAATCCATATGGTTGCAGAATCACGCTATCGAATAACCGACGCACACACGGCTCCCTAGTTATCTCCAGTTTGATTAATTGAGCGACTTATGAGTTTACCTTTATAACAGTAAGACACCAGCTTCGGCGTAGACACCGACTGGAAACCGTGGACAACGGGATTTAATGAGGACTTGGCGAGTTGGCCATTACAACTTTGTTTAATGGTGGGCTGCTATAAAAGTGTATACGAACCGTGATTCATTATACATTTTTCCTTTCAGAGGCCCTGCCGAGTGGAAGCGGCTCTTTGAAAATGAGAAACGGATTGACTACATATTACGTTTGTGCCAGTGCAACCAATGAATACGAACATGATTCGCCAGAGGCAGTTGTGTATATTTCAGTTATGAACTTGCCAGACGGGCATGTATGAATATGAAGGCCGTCGTTGGTCGTTGGATTAGTCTATCAAGTACATTTTGGACCGAACGCTCAGCAGCGCTCATGGGTACGGGCATGGTAGTTACTATAACTAGCTAAGGAATGCACATTGTATACAATAATGTTAATGACAGGTTGTAGTTGGCCTTTTATTAGGTTACCGTGCGTAGATGAGGCATCATAACCAGAGTTGCACATATATATATATGTCTAGAATGTATGATAAGTAGCCAAGGTAGGCTACATCGAATACACTTATGGGTGTGACGGGCAGTCATTGGCCGTTAAGTCAGACTATCACGCATAGTTCAAGCCTCACTTTTACCCACTCGTATGTATACTGGCCTGGTGTTTACCGTAAGTGGCGGAGGCAAGCGATAACGCGTACAGGTATCAGTAAGATTGATCGTCATTCGCCAACACGTCTGTTTATCGTACATGACTGAGGCATAATAATCAACGCTGCACATAGACTCAGGCCCAGCATTTACGATAAGTGTCCAAGTTAGGCGACGGCGTCTGCTGTTGTCACCATGATAAGCAATGTTTGGCCCTATTTTACGTCAATGCATTTGGGCTTGATGACGTATTCATTCTAAGGAGGACGATTATTTCCAGTGGAAAAGATATTGTTGTGCTGTTATCTAACACGCGGTTATTTAATACTGATGCTCTATCTGCTGGCCAGTTGTGCATATCAGAGAATGGAGATCATCAACAGAGGTGTATACTATCGTCAATATTGCATAATGCACCAAATTCATCGAAATATTGAACAGCAGATTAGGTTCGAAAAAACGGTGTTGTGTCAGATCTCACCGAACAAAATCACCTAATTTATGTTTGGGGGGTTCACGCATGCAAACGCTATCCTAATAATATTCTGAGTGGAATAAGCAAAGACCATTGTGCGGATGATACACCATTCTGTGAAGAACACTCCAAGATGCCGCAAAATGCAAATGTGTGGTTTCGTGTTTTATCTCTTGTGAACCGGTAAAAAATGCGAATCAGTGAAGACCAGTGACATTGAAATTTTGCTCAGTTAAACAAAATGCTATGAAAAATATATCACCGAATGGTGCAAACGGACTGGACTAACTTCTCATAAAAGCCACAAATTCGAGAACCGAATAGTTTTGGTGAAAGAAATTGGCGCGCTTCTGGTCAGCGGCCACAAACTCCGCAAAAAGGTGCTCGGTTGCATCTACTGGTTGTTCATCAGATGGCTGCTGATGCGTTCGCCGAGTTTTGAAATAAGTTTGTGAACATTTCGTCCGCAGATGGAGGGAACTCACCAGTTCACGGTTGTGTAAGCACCTCCTCACTTCTCATTTAATTATATAGTTTTAAAAGAGCCGGTCATATGACCGGCTCATCGGCATATGCTTCTCTTCCAATTTGACTGGCCAGTCCAAGATTCGCGCCGCATTGTGGTCTGTTTTTTCCTTGAATCTTTTTCATCTTCATGGTGATTTCTATTTCTGGTAGCTAATTTTCTTCCGTTTGAAAGTTCTTATCCCACTTTGTACGACATTCTCACTTTCTTTAATCAAATTAGTTTGTTAAACTTTTACGTTTGATGCATTTTTCTTGTTGGCCGATCTGGTGGTTCTTCAGTAGTCACTTTGATGCCTCTTTTTGTTACGTCGTAATTTATCTACCTTCAGCGGTTCGGTTCTTTGCTAGCCGGCGAGGTAGAATTTTTCTCTCGGTTTCAAAAAGTCCATACACAAATTAGCCGGCAGTATGATAGTATATTGAGTGCACCTAGAAGACTGTACAAACACAGATAGGTAAGGGAGATACTCAACACATTACGCACTGATGATACCTCCTCAAATTGCGATCAAATGGTTGCAAGCCACTTGTCTAACTCAGCGGACAGATCAAAGGCTATCTAATCGATCACCTGTATTACCGGATCCATGGATTCACGGATTAATACACGGGATCACGTTCTTTGCCTAAACTTATCGGGTCAGGCTTGCTGTTGCTATTTGGGGGCTTCTTTTTCTCTGGAAGTGTCGGACGAAAAAGGGTGTAGCACTGCCTTTAAGTTCTCAGCGCGGGGCAGTTAGAGTGCCAGCGCGAAAACATAAAAAAACGTTACAAATTACTTTAAGCTAGGTACTAGACGCAGCGCGAACTACCGTTGGAGGAAAGCTTTTTCCCCGCACTGAATACCTGGAATGAGAAATTAATGTTGCCTTATAAATGTGTGCGCTCTGACTTTGAACATCCTATTATGTAACACCCGTGTAGTAGTAGGGTGAATGGTAGAAACCTGTTAGATAAAGCTGGTTTTAAGTACTAGGTTTTTTGTAGGTGGACATACTTTAAAGGAACGCGATCAAGCACCGTGTGTCACGTTTCGCATTCAATGGGTCAAGAACCGATAAGCAGTTTTGCAGCACCATGCTTGAAAAATAAATTTGATTCACCATATACTTCTGGCTTTGGAGGCATGATAACGGCTACAAACTGGATTGATTTCGAAATAAGCCACTGATGCTTTCAATAAATCTGGTGAACAAATGAAACAAACGGCTTGTAACGCAATTGAAACTGGACTGTACCTGCTTATACATGTTTATCATATGAACTAATATACGTGCATCTCTCTTTCTCCCCATTACGGGTACACCCGGCCAAGCCCATTGTCTGAATTGACTGTTTCTCTATCATGCTATCTTACCTTTGTATACTTTCGGTTTCGGTGGTCATGTTTCTGCACCGCGGTCCTCTTGTCTTCTTATCTGTCCGTTATGCCTGCTGCATGTCCGCGCGCTGTTATTTCCGAGGTAACCGTGTGTATTTGTTGCCTTCCAGCGTACTACGTCAACTCACTCATGCTACACTTTCATCGCCTGAACGTAATACGTTGCTCACAAGGTTCCTCTTGACCTTTGGCAACCCACAACCGGTTTCATCCTTCATGGGGTTCATCAGGTAGGCACACCCCTAGACTTTCAGTCAACACGATGTTCAATTCGAACCCAAGTTAGAAAAACACTTTCCAGGAGTTAAAGTTTCGGTTGGATTCGGTTGATTCTGTTACCAAAACCAAATTTATGCGCAAATGTGGGTATTCGGCGAAGTTTATTGCTTGGTTTGCTGTCAGGAACCAAGTGAACATAATAAATAGCGACAATAGAACTCTGCGTAACCGAATATCTGCAAACAACCACTGTATAGTCTAGAACACCGGTTCCTAAAGGCAGATTTTTTTAACATTTACGTAATGCTTCCAGTTAGTTAAAGCAGAACACTGGATTTACTGCTATTTTGTGTGCTACACAATCTTATCACAATAGACGATAGCGACCAAAACCGACTTCACCAGGAAAACAACTTCGAGTGTCTTATATTAAGTGGTTTTACGTTGAAACAACAGCACTTGAAGGGGAAATGTAAATGAAGCCTCCCTTGTTCAGAGCGAGAAACCCCATACAATGTGGACGGTACAAGTGAAGTCGGTGCAAATAGTCTATTCTGAAAAAAAACGCGAAACGTGGTTCAATTCAGTGTTTTAAAGTAGACTTGTAAGATATCATAAAATGGTTATCTCCATGTAACGATGTCGGCGTGGGATGTCCAGATCTTTGTTTAATTCAGATGTACCCCAGCATAGCACGTGACTCCATAGACTTCATATCATATTGCGCAGTATTTTTTGCGAAATGTCGACAGTGTTATAATAGGACGTCAGGAAATGAATCTGAAACTCCCATGTGAGGGTCAATACACCATTTTTAAAGATACTGTTTCATCCTTGCCTTGTTTAGGGCAGGAATTTGAGCCAACCTTTAAGTTTACTAATTCCTCAGCGTGTTTTGGTGAACGATAAGGTGCGAAAAAATGTGTTTCCGGGCTGTTTGTTGCTGCCTGTGGAAGCTGTTGCGAAGGTTCCAAATCTGACTGAATCAACCCAAGGGATGACGCAATATCAGAATTAATCAAAGCCACCTTAACTTTGGTAACACCCGAGAACTTAGAAGAAATTAGAAGAACATAAAGGGAATCCTGCTTGGTGAGGTTTTGGACCCAGAGCTTTTAAGGCTACAGACTATGTGAATGAGATCTAAATCGAACGGGGTGGATTGCGTGAAATCTAGTGGACTTAGCCCAGTCGCTGAAACCATTTTCTAGTTTTATCAGGTTCCCTTGTTCCTTGGTGACTATGCAAAAAATGATTTCATTCAATTAAGCATCGGTAGAATAATGCTTACCTCCAGCATCTCACACATTGATCACCTCATTTTGATTGAGCCAAAGGAATCTGGCGGAAAGATAATCGGATTGCGAATCGACCGGGGAGAACAACTGAACGACCACGATCACCAGCATTCGATGCTTGGGGAAATTTTGTGCTGAATCAACTGATTAGGTTAGAGAGATTCGACGAACCCAGCAACAGAACTTGACTGAGCAAGAATGAAGTTTTCGTGAAAGTTTTTCAGATGCCAAGTATGGAGAAATGTTGCCCATTCGCTTGATTGTGTCCGTTATTCGAGGCAATGAGGCAAAGCAAAGACACTAATAAATGGAGCTCTTCGCTATTCGGAGTGCACACTTTTCATTCTTTCACAAGCTGGATTCAAAGGCATAAGTAAAAGGACATAAAATTTCGGAGCAGTTCAAATTTTTCGCTTCCTGGAAAACGATCAACACGAATGTCTTGGCTGTAAGTGAAAGACCTGGGACTTTAAATTTCACTCTGTTGACAGAAAACAGTTTTCGGAGGCTATAGTTGGTTGCACGTTCAATATTACCTTCCACAGCAAGTAGTAAAACTATACAAGACGAGTTGTTGTGGACACCCCGTATACAGAGAGACTGTTGACTAGTTATCTTTTGTGACCAGCCCTGACCACTCGTATATTGTTGCCGGACACCTGGTATGTTCCCGGCGGTGGTCTCCATTCTGAGTGATCAAAAACCTATAGCTTTATTTAAAAAAACATTGTATCCAAAAATTGCTTATTGAAATATTCTGTTTGTTCATACTTCATATTAGCCTGTCATTCGTTCAGAGCGTTTTTGATGCGCATATCGCACAGGAGACAGTAAACGTAAAGGGCTACTAAAAACCTAAATGCCCGAGATTATTTTGCGAAATCTCACTAATTGCAGCTGGTACTGTGCGGCTCGTTCCTTGAGCTAAAATGTCCCTGTCATTAAGTAAGTAACTAAGTATAATGAAGTACACTATCTTCTTTTTGAAGTTGTTTGATTTGTCAATCTCGAATTTACCATTAAATTACGATACATCAGCGTTTTTGATGCGCATATCGCACAGGAGACAGTAAACGTAAAGGGCTACTAAAAACCTAAATGCCCGAGATTATTTTGCGAAATCTCACTAATTGCAGCTGGTACTGTGCGGCTCGTTCCTTGAGCTAAAATGTCCCTGTCATTAAGTAAGTAACTAAGTATAATGAAGTACACTATCTTCTTTTTGAAGTTGTTTGATTTGTCAATCTCGAATTTACCATTAAATTACCTACGATACATCGATAACACGAGTTCACTGACGTAACAATGTTGACAAATTTCTACAGTACCGCAAACAGGAGGCAGCCGACTTTCGTGTACGTTGATAAAATTTATTATTGTTCTGGAATATTGGATGAAACTAGTCTAACATTTTGACATCATGATAATTAACAACGCACAGATTACCAGACGGATCGATTTATATGTGGTTCAAAGACGAAGCCCACTAGATAACCGGAGGTACTAGCTTAAGGAGAAACATGACGAATCAACTTTGGTTGGATGGAATAAATTTGGTGGCAGCTTGTGGCTCGGAAGGACATTAATCGTGCATCACAAGCACTATTCCATTGCCCTCAAACTAAGACGTGCGTGATCAATGGATGCATGTTGGGGATGGGACTACTGCGGCCCCCTCTCCCTCTCTTGTACTATAATCCTTAAGTTGATCATGTTTCACATATTTACGTTAGGTGGGCAGTGTCCGTTGCAATCCTTTCAACTTTGTCAGACAATTCGTATTTTACCTTTAAAGGGCGTGATACACATGGAATGACTATCCGGGGAACTGGGCTAATAAAACGGACCACGAGCTATATAAACGGAATTCCGTCATGCAGTTTTGTTCACAGTATCTGATATTGGACATCGAACTCAGACCATGGACCGTTGTGCACATGCTCCGCAGTATGTGTTGTGACTTGCTATTGTGCACACAAAAAGTGAAATAATTTCCGTGCCCGAATAGTTTATTTTTTTGACATCATCGTGC
The DNA here is from genome assembly GCF_000715545.1 of Opisthorchis viverrini. NCBI lineage: Eukaryota > Metazoa > Platyhelminthes > Trematoda > Opisthorchiida > Opisthorchiidae > Opisthorchis > Opisthorchis viverrini. The sequence goes on from NW_008751847.1 coordinate 308,292, forward strand.
AACGCCGGGCATATTCAAGAGGTAAAATGTAGATCTGGACACAGCAATCCTGGTTCCTCATAGATGAACAAAAAATCGATCTCCAGGCTTTTCCTCTGTTGAAGAGACGTAAGGTATTTTTGGGTGGGTAGTAATTCATCGGCAGCTTTCGCGGGATCGGAACAAAGTGTTCCCTACAGAAAAGTACACTTCTTTTGTATCCCAGACAACAACTCAGTCTCATGAGGGTAGCACAGAGCTATGGACACGCATCAGATATGCTTGCAAAGTCCCGTTTCAAAAGAACTGACACAGGATCAGGCTGTGACAACTATGAACATCAAATGGTTATCGGTTAGAGTTCAACAGAAACGGGGTTATCAAATTCCAAAGATCACGCAATCAAATTCAATAATCGAATAGCCCGCAGACTTTGGAATATGGTGTCGTAATTAACGCTCAAAAATATGTTTTTGCTTCTTCTTCACTATCTTTTCTCGGACATACTATTGACCACACCGGAATTAAACCGGTCGCCGATAAACTCGATGCCATCCGTAACTTTCCTTTTCCTTCATCTGTTAAACAAGTCAAACGTTTTTTAGGGATGATTAATTTTTATCGTCGTTTCCTTCCAAACGCTGCAAAACATTTGGTACCTTTCACTAACATACTGTCTGGTAATCCCCTCCCTAAGACATTACATTTTGATGACACTCACCAACAAGCTTTTGAACAAATTAAGTCTTTGTTAGTTGATTCTTTAAAATTGGTTCATTTACAACCTGATGCCCAGTTGTCGCTTTGCGTTGACGCCTCTAATGTAGTTATGGGAGCAGTCCTGCAACAATCTGTTCGAGGCGAACATGAACCACTTGGATTCTTTTCCAGGAAACTGTCACCTACAGAATCCCGCTACAGCACTTTCGGTCGAGAGTTACTCGCTATTTATTCAGCTATTCAACATTTTCGTCATTTTCTTGAAGGTAGGCAATTTATTGTTTTTACCGATCACAAACCTTTAACTTTCGCACTACTGGCCAAACCTGACAGATATTCTCCTCGTGAATTACGTCAGCTTGGCTTTATCTCACAATTCACCAACGATATCCGTTACGTATCAGGCCATCTCAATATCGTGGCAGGCACTTTGTCTCGCCCGTCAGTTGACTCCCTTCACTTAACGCCCACGATCGATTTGCAACGTATGGCTCAGCTACAGCGAGACGAGCCCATTCTTTCGCCGTCAAGCGACAAACCGTTTTCCTTGCACGCTAACCCTGTACCATTACAAATAGCGCCAGGTACCATAGACTGCGCCGTCTCTACACCCACTTCAAGGCCGGTAGTCCCACATGCAATGCGCCACCAGGTTTTCGACGCTCTGCACAATGTTTCGCACCCTGGTATACGTTCGACGGTGAAGCTCATTTCACAACGTTATGTATGGCCGAATATGAACAAAGACATTCGTTCATGGGCAAAAATTTGCCTAGCTTGTCAGCGTTCAAAAGTGATTCGACATGACCTATTCACCCGTCGGTACCTTCGCCACTCCAGACGGTCGATTCGACCACGTCCACATAGATACCGTCGGCCCTCTCCCGACATCCAATTCATTCTCCTACCTCCTTACTTGTGTCGATCGTTTTACGCGGTGGCCCCAAGCCATCCCCATAACTGACACTTCCACAGATACCATCGCTCGCTAATTAATCAATGGATGGATTTCCATTTTTGGGGTACCTTCTTTCATAACCACGGGTCGTGGCTCCCAGTTCGAATCACACTTGTTCCAACGTTTGACGGAACTACTTGGATGCAAACGCATCCGGACCACTGCATATCATCCACAAGCAAACGGTTTAGTCGAACGCTTTCATCGACACCTAAAGACCGCTCTCCGCACTCAAGACAACCCATTAAACTGGTCTGATCAATTGCCCATTATACTTCTACATTTACGCACAATGTACCGCTCTTCACTGCATTGTTCACCCGCTGAATTAGTCTTCGGAACGACTCTCCGTATTCCAGGACAATTTTTCAATTCAGACCCACATACTCCTAGCGACCCGGTCACTTATGTAACGAACTTGAAATCTTACATGTCACACCTACGCTATTCTTTACCACCAACACCAAGCAAACCGTCTTATACCGCCCCTGACCTCGCAACTTGTCCATTTGTGTTTATACGTTCCGATCGTGTTAAACCATCCCTACAGCCACCATATGCTGGTCCTTTCCGTGTTCTTTTGCGGAATGACAAATATTTTACTGTTCACTTAAAGGGTAAGCAGGAAAACATTTCTACTGATCGCTTGAAACCTGCTTATCTCGACTCCCTTGAGTCAAGTGTCCCTGACGGTCCACAACCCAAAGTGCCCATCGATAACACTGCAGGCACGTCTCCCAAATCTACAAGCGACCGCCCTGCACAACCCCACCACATCACCCGTTCCGGCAGACACTGGCCAGACCGTTTCATCGCAAGTTGACATCAACTATTTCATCACAATTTGACACACCGAAAGTCCAAGCGACCATGTTTTTATTTTTGTTGTTCCTTTTCGTTAGGGGGAGAGTATTTGTAGTGGACATTTCGAATGTCTCCCCAACCGGCTTCACCTCATTTGTCCAGTACACGCGTGTTTACTAGATCCTGCGGCTGGCCTGCTATACAAGTCAGTTTCTGTCTAGTACGCATCGGAACGATTCATGTTTTATACACACGTCAAACTCCCCCATATAAGGAAAGAACACAATCAAACACACACACCTCATGCATCACTCGCGCGTCGGAACACAGACCGGCTCGACCCGACGACAACCGCGGACAACTAGGAACGTGTAGCAGTGAATCTGCCAAGAGAAACACGTTTACCTGCGCCCAAACCAACTCGGTGGAATAATTGGAACTTCCGCTCAGAACGATAAGTCCCCCATTTGTACATTCCCAATTTTGGTGTTGTATTCGACTCAATTAAGGTGTTGTAACCTAACGCTCTTAAAACAAATTTTATTAGTGTCGCTTTCTATCCTTCTGATTTATCAAGTGGCTTTTGTTGTTAACAATAGAGAACACTAATAGACACATCCGTGGAACACCAGAGCTACAAAATCGCTAAACTTTGTTCAACCGGCACAGGTTGCTTAAAATTCCCTGCTTATGAAGTAAAAGTAGCCCTTCTAATCACCTCCGACTTCGCTTGTTCATGTAGTATATTTTAGCAGGAATAATTAGACTGACTGCCACATTTGGTGACTGTTTGTATAAATCTCCATTCAACTGTCTAACCTGCGTACTCAGTTCATCAAGTTGACTGAAAAAGACTTGGTGAACAAACAGGGTGATGTGACCTTTCGGTCAAATTGGATTTACTTGACCATATAAATCAGCGAATAGTAGGCAAAAACGCAGTCACTACGTTCACAAGCAATAAATCACTTGTCCAGTAATTCCCCTCAAATCCACTCTCCACCCACTGAACACAGTTAGGCGATTGTTGAAACATTTTGGATATGAGCCATGGACCAAGTAGCTGGTTTCGCCGAAATTCTTCTTGTCGTGACCAAAGTAAGTGATACTCTCCACATTGGAAGAAAACCTTTACGTACGACAGTTTGAGCCGATGCTGATAGCGTGCAAAGTAAACCCAATTATTCAAGAAGCTGGGCGCTTAATCATGCTACTCGTAGAACTACTGACTAAAGTTACATGAGAATAGCCCATTCGGAATTTAAACAGCTTATAAACTTGTGTAGAATCGAGCGCAGATGGTTTAAATTTTTCTGGTATGTATTCAGTAGTGTGAAGATTGAATTGATTATGCAAATCAAGCAAATGGCGAGAATGGATTTGCTTGCCATTATTGGGTTTTCAGAAGGACTGACAGCCTTGATAATCCCAATGTTGCTAATTACTTCTTCACTTATTATCAGTTCAGTTCCTTTGCTGTAAAGTTTCCTCGAGTACAAAACAAACATCCGTGGGCGGTCAATGACCACTAGATTAGTGCTATTCATAGACGAATCCAGACGACGAACAAAGAAGCAAACAACTGTCGAATATACACTCATTTGCAAACTAATTTGGTTTTTCGAGAGACCCACCCGGAACCCAGCTGAGTCTCTCGTTGGCGATGTTCTCAAGCCCCAAAAAGGGCGAAACCGGTCGTGGGTTGTCGACGGATTTTCAGCAACCTTATGAGTAGTACATTACAAAATAGGCAAACAACTGGTTCAACGAAACTCAAAAACTTGTTTCTCATAGTTGAAAACCTCAGGGTACTTTAGAGAAATAGAGGAAACTATCGTAGATAAATGCTGTGTTGTCATTAGCTATGGATTGTCCCTTTTTCTTGTTGCTTATTCAGTAATGTTTAGACGAAAAACAAGAACCCAAAATTGGTATGTACATTCTGAAAACGGTGAAAGTGATAAACTAGCCAAAAGATTTGCCATATACTCTTGTAGCCATCCTTTCGCTACATACACGACTGTACAGCTCACCGCCACTCGCTAGATCACGAGATCTGCCTTTTTTATACTCAAAAATCACGCCACAGCACAGAATCGTGACTTACTTGACTACACAGCTCACAGTCCAGCCCCTGATCCCANCCCTACACGTACAAATCACGGCACGCAAGAATGACTCATATGACATCGACTGTCTACCGGCCGATGAGGTAGCAACAAGTCATTTGCTGACACCCACACATACGCAAACTTCCCTACGTATAGGATAACAGCGCAGTAATACAACACAACTCAACACAACTTCTCACGTCGCCCAACTCGGAGGATAGCCGCACAGGGCTTACAGCGTTTCACTCACGGATAGTCAGGGAATATGTGTGGCTGCTACAACAGCGAAGAAGACACGAAATCTGTATCCGGACTTGTAACAGGATTTATCAACCTGTATCTGCAACACGATAAGTCCCTTGTTCGCATATATACCTGTTGGTACCTGTTGGTGCTCCCCGTTTTCTCGTTCACATAACTAATTTCCGGGTTCCAATAGAGCATTAACACTCTCATTTGCACACCAATTTGGTCTTAACGAAAGACTCGGACGAAACTCACCTGAGCCGATCGTCGGTCATCAGACAGTTTTCAGCATTCTTGTGAGTAGTTTCCTTCACGATTCGAACCGAGACAAACGGGAGACTCATATTCAACTTGACAAAGTTGTCACTTATGGTGGTCACCCTTCTACGCAAGCGGTAGATTTGTGCAACATTCATCCGAAGGACGAAGTGTCTACAGTTTTGGAACTGAAGAGAACACTGGATGGACTTCACGCGATGAAAACCAGGAACCAGTAGAGCAACAGTGTACTGTACAGGGTACTACATTATACTTCCTGCTACCGACTGTTTTACTGGCTGATCAACTGAAGTTACAACGAAAAGGTTTTTCCATGATTTCTTTATTTCGACGGATACCTTTTTTTACCATCAGCATTAAGAAACTGTTCTCCGGACCTTTGAAAAACTCTAACCAGTCTTGCCACAGGGTATGCGCGGAGCAGGGATCCGTCATTATCTAGATTGGTGATTGTTTTGCTGACACGGTCTGCACATTTCGTTCGACAATTTAATGCTGACGGGCCACGCAGTCAATAATTCTGCGAAACGACTTTAGCTAGAACAAAAGGACTAAAAGAATAAATCCGAGATTACGGTTGCCTCGTAAAACGGAAATAGGACAAAACCGACGGTGACCTGTTAGTAAAGGTACATCACGTAAGCTTACAGGACAATGTGTATTTCGCCTTTTGCACACTCACTAAATACTGTCCACTAACTTATTGCATTTGCTACCAGTTGGCCACCAAATATGAGTCGAATTAGCGAATATGCACTCATTTTCAAACGAATTTGGTTTTTCGAGAGACTCACTTGGAATCTCTCGTTTGAGTCTCTCGTTTGTGATGTTTCCAGGCAACCGAATTTGCTGCACCAGGCCGCCTCATGTTTCAGCCGCTGTGATATTCGAGATATCGCGACACATGTATATTTGTGATGCTCTCTCATACGGTTGCTGAAAATTCGTCGACAGCCACGCCCGGTCCAGGCAACCGAATTTGCTGCACCAGGCCGCCTCATGTTTCAGCCGCTGTGATATTCGAGATATCGCGACACATGTATATTTGTGATGCTCTCTCATACGGTTGCTGAAAATTCGTCGACAGCCCACGACCGGTTTCGCCCTTCTTGATGCTCATCAGGTAGGCGCAGTCCCCGAGTTTCCGTCAACCTTGTGTTCTACTTGAAACCAAATTGCATGAGATTAGAGAATACACACCCATTTGTTAACTAATTTGGTTTGAATGAATCAAGCTAATTTTCACTGCTAAGACGTGACTTTTGGTAACCATGTAAAAAAACAATAGAACTACACAGCAAATTTTCAGAGCGGGAGATGACACGTTTCAAAATAACTCTCAACGACAGTTGTCAAAAAAGAGCCGAGAGAAAATATTTGAATCACGTGACTACTCCATCAAATAGGAATGTATCTGCAAACCTAAAACGTGCTCAGCGGTGACATAGAAAGTGGATAGTAAAATTGACATCATAGTTTCCAACAGGGACCTCAAAAGTAAATCAAAGTTTTGGGAAACTAAAGTGCCAGTTTTTTTCGTGCTCCAGGTCCGATCGCTTTTTCCTGCAACCAGTATTCTACTAACTGCGACCAAGCTCAGCCACAACTTTGAATGCATAAAGCGTATAAGGTACCACACACCACTGGAACTAATTAATTACTGAGACGTTTTAACGTTGATTTTCCCCACTTTGCGTAGATAGTAACACGAATTTCACGTAATTTTCAAACAGACAGAAGTATCTCTACTTGATGCAGAGCACCATCGTTACAAGTCTTAGATTTCAACAAAAGTGAAGTTTAAAACCGATAGTAATTTTTTCCACCAACCTATATGCATCTGAGATCAAAGACGTTAAACATAAGAAGCAAGGTGCTCAGGGAAAAGCGTGGTCGATAAATGGGAATGACAGTTTTGGTGCTGATGGGATTCAGAATAGCGTAGCACGTAGCATGGCACTTTTGACCATGCTTTTAACTACCCCCACTCAAAAGTAAATTATTATCAAATAATGTGAGGTTCTCATTTGAAATTCAAAGATGATAGTAGCCGGGAGGATATTCAGCGATGTGATTACCTTTCTGCTGATTCAGGTGATGAAAATAAATTGGGGTGTGTCCATCTGGTTTGGGCTTCCTTCTCTTTCATCAGGTGTTTGAGCGTGAAACGAACATAAGCGTCAATAATGAGGGATTCAGCTGGATGCACTCGAGTCGCCCAAAAAAAATCCAGTTGTGTGGTTGTGTAGTTCGCGAATTGCATTCCATTCGGGCTTAAGTAGAACCCGTGATTGACAGACATTCATGGACTGTGCCCAGGTGATGAGTCCCAATATCAACGAAAACGGGAGTGGGCTGTGATATCTTTCGAAAACAAAAAAAATATCGTTCGTTTCTGGAAGATGCAATCAGGCTATATAAGACTGTGAGAAAACCCAAGTCGTATGAAGTCATATGAAGTCCTCTGTAGTGAACATAGCCACATTAGACCGACCTTGAAAGTATCCTTCATCTATGGCATCCGTATTTGGTGTGGTATCAATAAGTGAGCCAAAGCATCAGACTCGGAAGAACGCTTGAACAGGTTTGTCATAATGGTTGAAACTGGAAAACCTATTACAGCCCGAATTAGCTGACAGAATAGCTTGTTGCTACTTACGAACATTGCTGACATTTGTACTTGTTTGGTGAACGTTCAGCACGAAGCTCAAAAAACGGATTTGGACATGGATGAAGTTGAACGTGGCTTCAAACTGCGTCCTCAACAGGTGAGCGTACTGTCCACTAATAAAATTGCCAGTGTAAACTGCATCATGCTGGGACTTCTACTGGATTCAACCGACGTCAACCTTCATCCAGCGAACGGCGACACATCCGGCAAAGTCACTACACAAGTGTTCTCAAGTCGTTGGAAGCATACATGTAAATGTTCACTGTAAATGTAGCTGTTCTTAACGTTCCTTTCAAAGAATATGACAAGCCTCAGAGTACGGAAGGTCTTGCGCGAGTCGTTGGCTGTCACGTCGTCCAAACCCAAAAGTATACAGTTGAGATCACTATGACAAGCATCAAAACCGAGTCGGTACGATGATGAGACTAGAAGATTTACCCTCGGTGCCGAAAACAATATAGAAAGAATCTTGTTGCTCATACATCTTTATTTCAGTTGGTCGTGTTATGTAGATCGATAGATAGAAAGAAAACCGGACACAGTTCATTACTGGGTGCTCTTAGCTCCTGCGACAGTAACACAGAGACCTGCTGTTAAAAATCGAAATGGTACATTAGTAAGCCTGTTTGAATAATCTACTAGGTAAGGAGTCACGGTCCTCACAAATTACGTATTCACAGTTTCGTGTCTTAAATTTCGCCATAAGCTTTGGTGTCTGCCTCAGCTGGCGCTGGTCCTCTGCATAACATGTAGCAGACTGCAGCTTTGTCTACACACGTCGAAACGGACAGTGTGGTCATGTGCGAGGCGCCAAACAACTGCTCTACCGAGGCTCACTTGAGATGCATCACATCATCAAAACATTCTGAAGAAAATTGTTGTTTCTTATTCCAGGCTCCTTCGTCCCAATGAACCCGCATTGTCGTTTCCGAATTTCGTCAACCGCCAGATTTAGTCATGAGGAGATACATGGATGGGACAGACATCCATCGTGGACGTTCCTCTGTGAATCCTACCCGGATGAATAATCACCTCCCATGTCGTGGCCGTTGCGGGGCAATTACATCACATCAAGGCGCGCTTGATAGACATTGGAATGGGGACTCCAATCACATATGGAGTAAAGATGTCTTTGGATGAACACGTGGAATTTTTTGCACTTCTCAGTTTAACACCAAGATTATTCCTCCTTGAATTTGGGTTTGGCATGGCTCAATGAATGTAACAAAGTTAATACGCATCTAGGAGGCGGATCCATGGAACTGACTCAGCGGTGTGCATACTTGTACCTTGTAAGAACGTGAAACACACCATTCACCGCATACGCAAAACAATAAAAAAAATCAGCGAATATCTGTATGATTTCTGACATCGATTTTATCACCAGTGTTCTTACAACACCAAACACAAACCAACCAAGCATACTCACTGAATAATTCAAATCTGAACAAAATAAAATATCTATGATAGGCGTCTGTGGAAGGATTTCATACTGGAAAATTGCCCCTCTGGAAAAGAAAATAATTCCTACGTTGAAGGCCGAAGTTTACAAAAGACAATTATTTTCGGTCAAATTGAAATGCTATTGTTAAAAAACCAAGAGTTGCTTGGGAACTATTCAATCTATTGTACTGTATTTATTGCATTTTCCAGAAGCATCACGTGGACCAACCGATAACTCTCTGAAGATATGGTGCTAACAACTGGTTTGACCCTGATCCCACTCTAAAAGTGCAATGGAATGCAATGATTCAAAGGAACAGATGTACTCTTCTGGAAATCGGAAATGAGTACCAATCATAGTTAATGCCCAAAATCTCTTCCATAAACAGTCCGGTCTCATCGCATTGCCAAGACAAACTTCCGGGACAAACAGAGCTTATCAGACCGTATACTTATGAGTAAATTTCTAAATGATTACGAGTAAATAAAAGGACAAGACCATTTTTACATGAGTCAGGCACGTGAAAGAACTTCAAGTTCAAGTTCAACTTTAGCTGGGTTCCAGGTGAGTCATCCGCCAAAACCAAACTGTATGCAAATGGAACTTCAAGTTCAAGTTCAACTTTAGCTGGGTTCCAGGTGAGTCATCCGCCAAAACCAAACTGGTATGCAAATGAGTGTATTTCGTTAATTTTTGCAGTTTAGGTTCAAGTAGAACATAAGGTCGACGGAAGCTTGGCAACTGCGCCTATCTGATGGGCCCCAAGAAGGGCGAAACCGATCGTGGGCTGTCAAAGAGCTACGAGTAACCTGAGTAGTGTGCTATGTCTGTAAGATTAGTGTGATTATGCATCTTAATTCACAAGCAAGTATTCGTTCAAGGCACCCCATGCAGCCATCTCTGCGTCTGTGGCCACTCTTTTTTTCATATGACCAGCGTAACTTTTCGAGAAGACACTTTTGTGTCAACCTCTCGCAGCGAAAAATCGCGACGTAGAATCCTAACGCTGACGGTACAAAGTTGCATTGGTTGCAGTGTCTTGTCCGTGATTGGCTGGCAGCATTACCTTTTCAAACCGATTTGTTATGCGTGGTGGATTAACAAAAATACATGTGATTGATGAAAGACATATCATCCCTTTATTCCAGTAATATGCTGATTGATTCAATTGAGTACTTGAGCCAGTTCACATGAGGTGTTTGAAACCACGCATTTGAATGGGCTCAAGGTGGCTCAGTGGTTAAGGCGTTAATATACCGATCGGAGGGTTCGTGATTCGAGCTCAATCCTGACATTCGGACCACTTTTTTCTAGTTTTGGGCAAACTGGGTGAACCTCAATCCTCGTGCTCTACTAGAGTGGCGTGGTTACTGGGAAAAGAACGATAGATTGATGGATGGATTGACCATAATTTCGCGGACTCACGAGCACAAATATTGTATACTTTGTTGTGTGCCTTAGTTCAAGGTATCGACTACTCAAGTCATGTGAATGGTGGCTAACCCAAAGGGCTCTTTTGATTGAAAAGTGAGGCAAATACTGAATGTGAACTCGGCATGGGATCACGACAGCTGGATTGAAACCGAAAAGCCACAATATCGACATCATCGTCATCCATGTGACGGGAAATATGAAGGTGTTTTAGTCAAAAATTTTTGTCTCTTTGAAACTAATCACTCCTAGAATTCCGGAAGCTTTTCTCACATCGAGCTCATAAAGTCGGAGAGTTTTTGCAGCACATTCTGTAGCTTTTTATCTTAACTGACCAAATAAAGGCAGTGGCCTCCAGGTTTTCTCATTCTTGTAAACTAGAATCCATTTGTACAAATGTCAAATTAGACAGGTGCTGAATACCATGAACAAAACTCTTACTCGGTATACTGGTTTTCATGAAACCGCAGTTACGCGAAGGGTATGGGGTAATATTCATATGTGATTTGGTAAAAATTTGTCGATTACCGAAGATTAAATACGTAGGCCATAGACCAGTTGTCCAGGGACGTAACAACCGGAAATTTGAAAAATGTCTCCCAGGTGATCATGCCATAAAAATATCATGAAATTGTGTAGTCCATGTAGTTTCCTTCCCACAAAAAATGCACTGAATAGTTTAAACCACTCGGTTATCGATTGCAACTGCGTCCGAACGCACTTTTGTTGTTGTGCTGAGTGTTGATTGGGCTATACAAGGGTACGACTATTCGATCAATATCTTCCAGAATTTCTCCCATTTTTTCAATATCTAATTGAATGATGTACCAAGTAAAAAGGTTACTCTCATTGATAGAGCTCATTGTGTCGACCAAATGTTGTTTGTGAAAAAAGTTCTGAAAAAGTCCAAGATATTGGAAGCCTACGAACTACCTGCTTAGGTGGTTGGTATCAAAGACCTCAGGCTTTAATTGAGGACGGATGATTGAGGCTGAACAATTTGGTCAAGAAGTTTCGACAGAACACCGGAGGATCAAAAGTTCAAGACTTGAAGATATTCGTAAATCAGGTTGAATTTCATGAGGGATCATCGAAGACCTGGGTCATTTTCCAAACGTTCTCCACATAATTTGCCGCTGTCCCGCTTAGTTTGATCATCGTGTCAGCTCGTTTCGTCGTTGTCCTGTCTATTTTTGCCCCAGCAACCGAAGTTCCATTTGTTCTCGATCTCGGATGCGAGCTAGCGGCGGCGATGGACCGCCGTTATTCCCACTTATGTTGTATTAGTTTCGTTCTGTTTTTTAGCTACTTCCGTCAGCACCGGGGCTGTTCGGTAAGACCAGTCTAAGCACGGGTGAAATCAAGGGAGGACCAAGAATGTAATCCAGGTTTCGTGTTTACGCCATGTTGGCCGAAAGAAGACGCGTAAATCAAGGGTTTGATTCTCGAGTTCAGGCAGCGGAATCACCTCTCACTACCCCTATATATATGGCGTTTAGCGGCTGAAAATCTTGGGTTTGATGGTATCTAACTTTGTCATCGAGAGAAAATTCGAGCACCAAACTCTCACCAGAGCCCCTCGGTTTGTTGAAGAAATGGTGGTCTTCCGTGAATGCCGCGCCGGATGTCAGAACCTGCGTACATGTACCAGTGAAAGAAATAAGGCCTTCTCTGCGGAGTTATTAAGAAACACCAGCTAAACAGTTACAGACTATTGGACAGGGAGGCAAAATTCTCTTATGCATCTTGTTTATGAAAACCGAGTATCCGTCTTCTCGAACGAGTCTTCCTTAACTCTCCTGGATACTCATTGACTATCACTCGACTGTAAATGAATGTTACAAAGCAGTTCCACAAATTTCATAATAAATCTCACTTTTCAATAGATGTGAAGCGGATTTATGGGAAAACACTACTCACATTCTCCATCAGTAGTATACACCGTTACATCAGTACCTCTGATTTAATCTGTATTTAGCTTATCTACATACCTCCAATTCCGTTTTCCAGGATTCCACATTTGCAATGTTGACCGTAGTGTTTTGTAAAATTCACACTGACAAGGTTGGTCCACATGCTCTCTGATTAGTTGAATAGCGGGTTGCTATACTGCGCCACTTAGATCAGCTACAGTTGGCTACAACTGTATCGGACAAAATTCTCATCAAATCACCAGCGAATTATGTCGCCATCACAGAGCTTGGCTGATACAAATCGTTCTCCACTCCTCTTGCAGCTTATCTATCCATAGTCTGCTGCGTGTCATATTCCGTGGGCAGATAAAGATGTTGACCAAGCTCACAGTTACCCCTCTCAGTTGTACGTTCATTTGAGCGTTAGCCAAACGCGCTAAGTGCCTTGGCAAACCACAACAATAGACTAACAATTCGGTTTGCTCTCCTGAATAGACCTGATTATCGATCCCCTGATTTGAGAGCGTTTCCCATCAGAATGTACTAAACAAGCAACTTGATTCGCCTTGTTGGTCGTCTTGTGCTTGTTTTTGCGCTTAGACTGGCCCTATCGTGATAGTCGAACGTGACTTGGGCCTGGCGGTGGAGTGTAATTGCCGTAGGTAAATCTTTGAGGTCGAGAACAAATTGATATCAGTTTTGTTCCGCAATTTAAGCCACTCGACCCTGAAAAGCCAAGAATCACCTTACGGTTGTTCTCATTGAGAATCATCATCAGTGCACATTTAATCACACTCAAGGATTACGAAACCTGCGACTTCCCAGCCAGACCTTTGAATGGTTATCTTGTTCGTCCACGAGCAACTGATCAGCTGTTTAAGTTGCATGCACTTAGACATGATGTAGCGCCGCTCACCCTTCAATCACTGAAACCACTTCACTTGTTAATGTGTTTAACTGTCCAAGTGGCTACTTCCCGGATATAATTTTCGCCCATCTTGTAAATATATTTCCCCTCCGAACCACTTGGATTTGACTGGTAACGCAAGGGGACTTGAAAGTTTCAAATGAGCTAGCTCTCTTATCGCCAACACTATTCGTTTCTGGAAAGCCGAGAACGGTGTGCAGCTGTTATCGGGAATAAGGGGAAGCACACTGATGATGACCCCGCATTAGGTTTAAACAGTGCTTCTCGGCTCTTCAGCTTAGAGAGACTTCAATTATAGAAAAATTCTTATATACAAAGTCCCAAACCTTTCAACACTACCAGATCAGCTAACCTACAGCACCGTGGCAATATTTGGAAAGCATTGTGACCAATCAGGACAGGGCTGAACTGGGGCCGAAAATGGCACATTAGTGCGAAGGGAGATAGGCTACAAAAACGTCTTGTGGCAGACATCTTGCCCAACATTCACACGACAAAACAGACACAAAGTCTAATAACACCTGTTATTTCCCATCGGCGTCTACCGTGTATGATAACAGGTCGGCTGACAGTTGAGGAGTTACTTGACAATTCGAGAATGGGTACATTCTACCTGATGTTACTGTCATCAAGTTAAAATGTCTCGTTCTTTGCTAGCTGGTGAAATCAGCTAGTGAAATTATCGCTCTCACGTATTTATTACTTCTTTGAGATCACTCAGAAGCCTATTCAGTCGATTGGTGCATAGATTTCAAATCAACACCGGAGAGGAAGCTCTCTGAGCATCCGAGTGATCGCCTTATCCGTCTTAGTTTCTACGAACCTCATTCGTTCCATCAGCTTGAATGTGGAAGCGTGAAGGCCACATGTTTGTTTCGAAATCCAATAACTAAATTGGAACTGGACATTAACAAAGGCCTGAACACCGATCCTTGGCCAGACACGATCACTAACAAAATGGACGATAACGCTTTCTTTGTGGGGGAGGGCGGTCTTTCTCCACTGTGGTTGCTTTCTAGAGAATAGGTGACAAAGACCGACAAACAGCCTCCCCGGAGAAGTGGCTTTTGTATAAAAAACATTATAAGTAAATTGCTGTTTGCACTAATTTGCTTCATTACCTATGTAAACCTGACGGCCACGTAAACGACTTTCGTAGGTAACTCGCCAGTTGACACGCAGTGCGTCAGATTTCACCCGAGAACACCACTACTTTAGAGCTATCAGTGAATAGTTTATGATGAGAGTAACAGGAATGTTTAGTATGCTATCATCGACGCAGGAATCTTTCAAACTTTTTCGATCAGTTGATTACATCTTCTAGATGGGATCGTGTACCAAGATTACAACGCACGGTCTTCCTTTGTTGATTTCCCCGTTACGAAGAAAACACAAAACGCTTCCACGTGTCGTCTTTTTGGTTTTTGCAAGTTGGTATTTGGGCTGTGGCGGGTGGCTGTGTGCTCCAGATCAGTTCTGTTGTGAACCATAGCCCCGTAATGCCTCCTTATTACCGTTAACCGGACAGCCGCCTGATCGCCTGGTGCGCTTGACCAAACCAAAAATGTCAACGAACGTGCGAGTCAGCTGCTCTAGTGATCACTGTCGCGTACAAGCGGTCAAAAGGGCGAGTGAAGAACAACCAATGAATTCTGTCTCAACGCAGAACGGTTATTCCATTGGCAGTTATGTGTCACGCTAAGTTCGGAGCTGGTTCTCCGAATAAGTTCAATAGGTGTAGCGAATCTGCCATCTAAACATACATCTCTATTTGTTTTTTTGGAACGCCCACTGTTTTTATTACAGGATACTTACTATAGACTCACTAAAGTATGCTGCACAAACCCTAAATATCGCTTTTGTCTGCGTGGTTCGGAGACTACTCGCAGACGACAAGTAGAGTGTACATTGCAAGTAGTTTGCAGAACCTTTTTCAAAAAAACAAATCATTAAAGACAATGGGAGAAGACGTTGTTTTGACGGGAAAAACCTGTTATTTCCATCAGAGATAATTACCCTAGTTAAACTGAACCACCCAATTAGTTCTAAAAACACTATTTACAAAAGTGCACTTGCGAAGTGCATTCACGAATTTGGCTTTAACGGAAGGCACATTCAACTGAAGAATCTCATAAACGAAAGATTTAGCTGGGATTCAACTGGGTCTCCAGTTAGAAGCAGATAGGTGTAGTTCTTGAATTTCATAAAGCTTCAGACAGAACATAACTTAGCTGGAAACTGGGGGACTGCATCTCACTGATGAGTCCGAAACCAAACGACAAAACCAGTCGTGGAGTGTCGGAGAGTCATCAGTAAAAATGAGTAGTTCTCGGAGGCTGTTTCACAAAATCCAGCTTTGAACATCTGATGATATCTTTTTGCAGTAGCTACAGAGGGAATTCAGAGGAAAATGGTAGGTGGGTATAATTCAGAGCAACGGCTGAATGTATTTGCGAAATAATATTGGAGATATTTCCGTTTTTTGAGTCCCTCTCACACGTCGGCTCACCAGTATTCTTGCTCCTGATTCCCTTTATTTTCTAGTGGTGGAATGAACATGCGTTTCCACGTAGGTTCACTCCATTTCTGCAGAATGCCTGCTCCATTTATCCATTGGCCAATTGGACACAAATAATTTCGGAGAGTTTTTTAACTGAACGGTGCGTGAGGATGTTCTTCCGATGTGATGTNGAATGCCTGCTCCATTTATCCATTGGCCAATTGGACACAAATAATTTCGGAGAGTTTTTTAACTGAACGGTGCGTGAGGATGTTCTTCCGATCGAATGTTCTGAGCGAGTCACCGTCCTGTAGTCCCTTCGTAGGTTCACCTGGGAGGAGTCGGCCGTTCACACTTTTATTTCCGATTTCTCTCCGCTAAAACTGGACATATGGTCATTATTCACATTTAGGAATCAGTCACGTTTTCCAATGAATGTAGTTTTGAAGAATGACGTCTAAAACCTCGTTATGAATCCACCTGCTACAAGTATGCTAAGTAAAGTCACCCGGGATTCTCAAATCAACTACTTACTCATCCATTCTTGATTGTACAAGGCCTGACCTTTTGTTCATCCGGCCCTGTGATGCACCCTTGTCACTCCCCCCGCTCTACGCTTGTACGAATTTGAAGCTCAGTGTGGACAAACATCGCATTCATATCCAAAGTGAGCAACTTCTTCAAAGTAGACTTACTGGTCGTTCGATTCAATGAAGTCTGCAGCTACCTAGGCCTTTTCACACATGCGAACGAGACCTTCTTGGAAAAAGGGGTAGCCATCCCATACAATCAAAGAAATAGTTTCAGGGGGAAATTCCCAAAGTATTGATGTATTGCGTAGGACTTCCACAACACATTCAAGCCCTAGGCGAATTGACCGAATTATCTTACCTAGCAGTACTTAGAAGTGCGAGACAAAGCTTCCACATATCAGCTCTGACAACCAGGCGCAAAGGGGACACCACTTAATTGTGGATTTTGCCATCAACCCAAATGGAAGTGACGATGCGACGGAGTCGGGCCCTCTTTAGCCATGCTACCCAACGTCAGATGCTCCAACAAACACTCGGCGATTTCGTCGCTGGAGCGCTGATACTTAAACAAGGTAGCTTACACATCACTTGCCGTGTGAACTCATTAACAGCACAGACATCCATCATGCACGCACAGCGCAGTGACCACCAGCTTCAGAACTTTAGAATGTTTCACCGATGGTTCAGCCGATCTGCAATCAGTGTCAAGCCTCGTAAGCCGCATTCTTGACCAAATCGTTCATCCAGACGGTAACTTGCTACACAAAGATACAAATTAGGTTATTATTGGGTGTTCGCATTTGGTGTTCGCATTTGCGTAGCTGTTTTTCTAGGCTCAACTCATCGATTGGGTGCGTGCGCTTGGTACTGTAGAAGCGCGCCTCTTGTGTCAGGGGCACTATGCACAATAACCAACTTGTGGAAGTTCGTTCTTAATTGCGATACGCAGAGCAAACGCTCCGCTCCTTCAAGGTCTATTGATGCACTCGATGAACTCACACATGTACGCACCTTCAGCTCACAAACGAATACAACCGTGAACATCCCCTCTAATCTATCGAATTTTGTGTACCAACGAATTCGAAGCACTGTGGGTCGGGTTGTGTGAGTGTGACTAAACCAATGGGACAACTAGTATAGACGGACGTGAGCGAAATGCGGAAGTCTGCTTAACCTGTGTAGTCGGGTTCGAAAACCCAACTCCAGATGCTGATTATTTATTCAGTTCAACATGGGCGCATAGTATACAGGTAGGAGAGTTTCCTGTATGATGGTCATATTAGCTTCCCTGGAATGTGACCGTGGGTCGTGGGTGAGAATCTGTAGCTTATCGACTATCCAATCACCATAATGCTTTGAAAGAGTTGTATGGAAGCACTCGTTCTTTTACAATGACTGTCTCCGCCAGCTGGCTGCTAGCGCGGTAATGAATCAGAAAAACAGTGCAAATGTGCAACAGGTCAGAGGTGCAGCCAGTGAAAGTCCCACTAAAAAGTGCAATGTACTCGGGTTTCACAGTGCCTCTCGACACTCTGGAGAGATACTACGGCGCACAATTTTCTCCTGGGAAGTCTCAGCAAGCTTGAATATGGATGCATTGTGATGGGCCAATGGTGTGACCTTTAGCTACGAACCGTCCGACTGCACGATATAACAACGTCAGATTGGTTGGTTAAAATACGTCGACTTTCACCAGTGGATGAGTTGGCAGATGATGCTTGTTACATGTGGCAGTAAATAGATGGCTTGCACCTCTAGAATGTCCAAGTATCCCACGTAGCACCGCTCTATAGATCCAACGTCCATTATCTTTGTTTCCATTGGACTCTACAATGAATCTTACCGTGGTGTTTGGTGACGTAAGATTTTGCAGCGCAGCTTGAGGTCTGACGTCTACTGACGGTAGAACATGGGTGTAGTATGCTATCCATACATGTCTATCTCTCTATTCGTATGCGTCTTTCACTCTGTCTCCCCATCTCTTTGCCAACATTTCTACCAATGTTATCATCCATCTATTTACGTGGGTTTTACTTTATCTTATTTCTACTGTCGTGAGCACTTACCACCAGATACTGATCCCGAAAATGTGTAGTTATTTGGAATATTTATCGGTGTATCGACTGTGTTTTAGTCAAGTGCTGAATCGTAGCTAACGATGGCGATTGCCTCAACCACTTATCACAAACACCAGTGCAGCCCTCGCGAAACATTTTTCAACTGCTGCTGCCACGAGAGCTGACTGATTCTGGACCTGGCTTGGCTACTTACCATAGTTGAGGTAGGAAAGGCGAACTCAATAGTATACTGAATCAGCCTCGCTTTTTGACGCGATTAGTAAACGCACGTATTCGGACTGTCCTTGAGCAACGTACGGATGATAGTGAAGACGTAAACAAAGGTCATGATTGATGTGCTAATGAGTGAAAATAGCAGCACTAAGAAACGTTGTTAGATGTCGGTAAATGTATGTATGCATGCATACTTGTACACAGGTATTAGTATACACCTAGAAACGTGCGAAACTGTGCACAATATTTGACTGACATTCATTTCCTCTGACAAGCTTGAGGAGCATACCAAGTTTAATTAAATGACTGACCAGGTTCAGCTCCTCATGAAAAGCTTGTGATCGCTTCATCCAAAAAAGGTCCAAATTGGTCTCGATTTTCTGCATCAGCTCGAAAGCCTTATCTCCATCGTTAAAAGTTCAGCGATCGTGATCGATCTGTCTGCTGTACATGATGGCGGGCCCCATTACTTACTAATGCCTTGCTCCTTTCTGAAGTCACATGCCAATGTACCTAGGTTGCACCTGGCAGTGGTCTATGAGCTCCCGAAAGTCCGGATAACATCACGCTCAGGAAGACGTCTGAAGAAAATGAGCTTCTGACACGTGTTCACAACGTCAAGGTGGAAACCCAACACCAATTTCTCAAAACATCAGCAATGAGGTGAGCAGAGGAACCTCTCTATGGAGGACTTTGAAGTCACGCTTATAATACACTTAATGATACCGGTGACAGTTGTGTCTAAACCCTTTGAGCCTTAATGTTGTGCGATTTTTAATGAGCATAGTATTAGTCTAAGCGCGGAAATTTCAATCTTATGCCTTGAAATTTGTCATGCCTCTAGAAAACAAATAAATAAAGCACACAATCAGCCTATCAAACCTTGGTTACTGTCACATGATGCGAGAACCGACATCCATCCATTTGATATACTAATTCTTAAAAAGCTGCATGAAACGTGACAGGTCACCGCTCAATCTAAAGCGGTACTGTATTAACACCATATATGACCTTTATAGACTGTGTGTTATCAATCGCCATGACAGACTTCAAGACAACTCAACCAGAAAATTTCTAGATTGTTTTCATCAGCTGCTTTAACAGGCGAGCAATTTACCTAATGAGAATATTTTCACTGTGCGTAATTTCCTACCAATGGAAGGCTGAATCGTCCCCATTTTTGTCCTGTGAGTGAAGTTAATCTGTGCTGGAAAGCAAGCACGGCTGTTTCATCCTCATTGGGAATCATCAGCGGTGCGCATCTCACGAAACTCCATAGAGTCTGGAGTTAATCACACTGCTGATCAGCCGCTTGTGGCCGGACGGTCAAGTGTGCAAACAACTAGCCGGAAGGTCGCGGTGGATACAAGTTTACTTCAGTTCTTGCTAAATGCTACTATGTTTCCACTAAACCTGCATTGTCTGTTTCCACACGACAAGTAAAATGTCTTGTTCTTGATGGCGCATGTTGTATGCAGTTGTACAGTATTTTGAACTAAAATCACGGCATAATAACGGTAGTTAGGACAACTGAAACAGTGCTGTTCCTGATAGTAAGGGCATCGCTCTTGGGTCGCTGTGAGTTCACCCGTCGACCTTCCTCTTTCAGAGTTGCACCGTGGCTCACCTGCGGTAGAAAGTCCATCTCCATGCAGCCTGAAGGTTTCACCATAACCTCAACCATCCCAGGCCCCCAGAGGTAGCTCGAGATGGCTAAGAGGTAAATGCGCGAGAGGAACGTCCGCTGTTCCATCCCAATCTCTATATCCCCAATGTTCGTGTCTAGGTTCGGGCAATCTGAAAGTGTCAGCCCTCGTGCTACCTCCAGGCAACATTTCATTCGGGCACCAAGAGATTGCTGAGTTCAACAATTATCGCCATTAATTTTATCATTATTACGAATAATGCCAGCCGACTACGTGCAAATACATTTGTATACACAGTAGCAAACCAGTAACACTCTCTAAACGGTTGTCAGTTTTGTTCCCAACAGCCGCACAGCGAGATATCCGTACTTTGTTGAATCGAATGCTTAAACTGGGCAAAAGTATTCACTACAGTTTGCGGCAACGTTTGTCAGGGTATACACAAATTACTTGTTAGGGATAGGACTACCATTTGGCTTTACCAAGATATGCTTGATATAGGTAACCTGGAGATGCAATCGGGAACGGTGAGCTTGGGAGATTTTGTTAAATACGTCTTCTGCTATTTCAGACTCTGCGCATAATCTTGTGAAGACGGAAAGTTCGCAAATACCTTCAGGTTTCAGCACAAACAGCCAAAAAATTAGCTAGAAATGTTGAGGGTGTCCAACTGGCATGTCAGTCAAAACTTATATTTGTATACCAGTGAAGGGAAGGCCTTCGCGGCGGAGTTATTTGTTAGTAAATGGCAACTGAACAGTTACAGACTATTGGACAGGGAAACGAAACTTTCATATGCATCTTGTTTACAAAAACTAAATATCCATCCTCTCTTTGAACGCATCTTCCTGAACTTTTCGGGATATTCAATGACTGGTGCTCAAATCAAAACAAATTTTACAAAGCGACTCCACACATTCCGTAATAGATCTAACTTTTCAGGAGACGCAAAGCGGATTTGCGATAAAGCATGCTACTCGCATGCCTCCCCCATCAGTAGAATCACCGTTGCATCAGTAGCTATAACCCGGAAGAAAATTAAAAAGATTAAGTATTGTTGCCACTTTTCACATCTTTAAAACTGCCTCCCATCTTGAATGACTGCCTTCCCGGTTAACAATTCAAATGAACCGCCCTTTTTGGACTGGTGTAGTTAAACTCTATCTCAGTTTGACAAGACATTTATATTCTCCGTTTTCCATGCCGCGCAAGTCGATTTTACCGCTTCTGATATACCATTTTTGTACCAAATCCTTGTTCAGCTATAGATTCGTTTAAATGCTTTATTTTGCGACCCGGTTTTGATCACACGTTGAATGTTTACCCAAATCGGCCTTGCATGCTTTTTGAAGTGCCTCACCGTTTGTCAAAAAACGTTACCGTTTGTAATTTTGTATCTGTGTAGCTACTTTTATTTTTATAGTACAGCACATTCGCGTAGCCATTCGTTGGGAATTTTGCCGGCTTGGTTGCTAACCTTGGTACTCGTCGCCCAAAAAATCGAAACGGTCTTTACAAGTATCTCTTCAAGCGAAAGTCTCAGAAGATTAAATGTCTGCTCCAGTATAACGAAGTTATGGGCAATGTATTACCTTGCTGCATTGATTTTTTTACGATATGAATCTGGGATTCTTATGAGTTAGCCATCATTTGTGACCCGAAAATGAAGATTCCCCTCTCAGACAGGAACATTCCAACCTTTAATGTTCGCCCAGATGCGACAGCTGACTGCCTGGTTAAAACAGTCTGTAGTGTTCGAGGAATACACTCATTTGTAAATCAATTTGGCTTTCAAGTGGAACATAAGGTTGACGGAACCTCGGGAACTGAGCCTACCTGATGAGCCCCAAGAAGGGCGAAACCGGTCGTGAGGAAGAGAAGAGTTTTCAACAACTTTGTGAGTAGTCTCTTTTATGAAGTAGTCTCTAGTTTGCTTTGGGAAACTGAACTGGACAAATCTCCTGTATTCAGATTCATCCACCTACCCTGGAACTACGTTGTAACGCTTTCTGTATATTCACCTCAAATTTGTGGCGCGAGATGGAATAAAATGACATTTGTCGATCCCTGTTTTATAAGGGCAAAAGAAGTTCCGGATACGATCTAATTAGTGGTCTCTTGTGAAGCACAGAAATTTGAGAAAAGGTTACAATAGGAAGCATTCAATACCGATTGCATTGAGTGAACATTGATTCATTCCATTAGTGACGTTACTAGCTTTCTGACGTAGTTAATAAATGAAATTACCAATGATAAAATGAGGTGTGTAATGTCTTCCAAAAACCGTCTACAATTTGGGTACTACTCAAATGTAACGCACTATAGGTTGACTTAATGCAGTTGCCACCATGAAGATAAACTATTCTCCCTTGATGTCCAATAATGCATCTACCCACACACACACACACACACACACACACACACTAAAACTCCCTTACACGCCATGCCAAATATTAACCCGACTGAATGCTTAAAAGTAGGCATACTGAAAAGAGGGTGAGGCATCTTGGGCCGGGATGAAGAAACACTCCTAATTGTCCTCAAATTTTTAAGACCTAAACCCAAAAATTTTCGTTGCGAAACATCTTAACGATGAACAGTCATCTGTTGGGACTAAAAACAACTCCATGCACTATGCTGATTTCCTAACTGAGTCCATCTTCATGTATACAGAGCAAATTTTCACTCACACAGTGCAACTGTGGTGGGTTGATTATTTTCTCTAAAAACCAGAATGAATGTTAAAGTGCATACCAAAGGACGGGATGACTCTGATCAGCTCATCCGAAAACACCTGTGCCTTCTCCTCTTCGAAGACGAGAACGATATCGCCTGCATATTTCACATCGACAAGGCTTTCGTCACAGGCCATCTGAACACCGGGTTTTCAGAGACCTTTCAGCGTCCGCCTCATGATTTCATCGACCATGGATTTACTAACCCTTAGTTAATTGCTGATTATTATTATTAGTTTTAATAATTGTCAATCAATCGCGAATTTGCTAATTAACGTTTGTGCCTTTCAGCGAAAATTCGACCGGGCAAAAGCACTGAGAAAAAACCTTAAACGTGCTGGATGTGCTGATTGCGCTTGCCGATGCTGTGTGCGTGATGAAGCCCACAAGGCTTAGACAAAAAGTGTGCTCGGACTCCCCGTCTTTTCGACGATGATTATATGTTGTGTCAAGCTGAGTCGAAGATACGTGCCCAGTAGACATTTTAACTGAAGTTATCTTCTTCTTGAGAAATACACTCATTTTCGAATCAATTTGGTTTTCAGCAACATTATGAGTAGATTCCTTCATGAAAATATTTTGCGATATCTCGAATATAGTGCCAATTGAAACATGAGGCGACCTGTGTGCAGCACATACAGTTGTAGAATATCATAAACGACAGATTCAGTTGAGTCTCTCTTGAAGACCAAATTGATTTGCAAATGAGTAAACTTCTCGAAAACAGTCCTATTTAGGTTCACGTAGAACATGAGGTTGACGAAAACTCGGGAACTGCGCCAACCTGATGAGCCCAAAGAAGGGCGAAGCCGGTGGTGGGCTCTCGACGGATTTTCAGTAACCTTATGAGTAGTCTCCTTCATGGAAATTAACTGCTTCTCATTTGAATCCGGGGTAAATTGACTGAGGAGCTGACCCAGGTGGCGGTTGACAATGCACCTACCTGTACTCCCGTATTT
This sequence comes from Opisthorchis viverrini, assembly GCF_000715545.1. Taxonomy (NCBI): domain Eukaryota; kingdom Metazoa; phylum Platyhelminthes; class Trematoda; order Opisthorchiida; family Opisthorchiidae; genus Opisthorchis; species Opisthorchis viverrini. Next base: position 332,440 of record NW_008751847.1, read on the forward strand.
TGAGTTCACTCTCCTAGAAGCGATAACAATTCTGATGAATTTTTAAGCATATGAATCTAATTTCCATTCATCGGACTCAGAAGGACAACATTAAGCCGACAACATAATCAGTCTAGTTGGCTCATCCCGTATAGCTGGAGCGAGATATAATCTTTGATTTGCAGGCGTCTTGTGGAGACACAGCTGTTTGAGAGCTACAGAGTGGGTCAAGTGCTTTCCATCCTCAGAGCACGTTCCGAAACCTAATTTTCCGAAGATAAGAAAAAATAAACGGTCCAGAGATAAAGCACGCACCATTCGGCGCCGACTGTCACTAAAAAAATCAAGATTGAGAAAGCCGTGTCCAGCGCATTGTAATTGAACACAAAATTTGTATTTGGTGACAGAATAAGCAGGACAGCTTCACGCACTTACATAGGTTATCGCGTACTCCGAAGCGGACAACTTAGATTCGTGATGATGTGGGGGCGAATAATATGGAAGCGAGGTCAATATTTTGGTCCAATGCCATATTGAGAAATAGTATCCCGCTTTTCAGTATGACCGAACCAAAAGAATGAGTTAGTTCAAGAACTGTTGAGACCGTCGTTTCAACAGGAGACGAGACTTGGACAGGTAGGCGACATGTGTGCGGAAGGACTATGTGGTGATCAGCTGACTGCCAATGGAAGAGTCATTTTCTGAATCAAACTTTCGATGTGGACGCCTCCGCAACGGTGAGTCCGAAATTTGCGTTGCTCAATATGAATGCAACGGACATGAGTAGTCTATTCATGGAAGCTCGCACGAAACTGATACAAGTAGCGCCCCCAGTACCGTTTGATATTTGCTTGGCTGCACACCTCCCACGCTCACACAGCAAAGTACGACCTTCAAAGCGGTGTCGAAGTTACACAGCAGTTTCGCTATCACTGCCACTGGATTCCTAAAGTATTCTTCAATGCCTGGCTCACCGGGTCAATTCATGTTCGCTTTTCCAGACCTATCATTGGCGAGTTCTTCCCCTTTCAGTGCTTGGCAGTGACAGTATAAGTGGTACTTACGAATGATAGAATACAGCGAAGATCATTCCGTGGAAGCTCATTGATGAGAGGGCATCATAGGGCGATGAATTATGAAGGCAACCCTATAAAAATTTGAGTCGAACAAACCATTCCACACAAATTATTTAACAGAATAATTGGTTGGAACTGGTATAAAAAATATGTTGTATTCACACTAGAATACCACCTCTTAAACAACAGATCCCGGGTAACCTTAACAAAAGCAAACAGAAGTAAACGCGACGTCTCTCCCGATTATTTTCCTCAGTAGAATGAAATTTCGAGGGAGAGAGAGAGAGTAATAAAATGGAATGGTGAACCAGCGGTTGAGCCCGATGCAGGTGCAGCAGCGGTATTCATTTGGTACAAAGTTATTCATCACTTTGGAAGCTACTTGGGGCTCATTAGTTAAGCGCACTCTACAAGTTTCCCTCAACCTTGTGCTCTACTTTCACCCTGGTTGTAAGCAAAATATACCCTTTTGTGAACTAGTTTGTTTGTAAAACTAGTTAGTGTGTGCTGAAAACCATAAAAGAACGACAGAGATGTTTCGTCCTTATTGTGAATCGGCAGGAGTGCATACTTCACGAAACTGTATAAAGTTTCAAGCTATGACCCCCTGTCGGTAGTTTGAACATTTAACTTTCGGCCACGAGGTGCTGATCAGCAGTGTGATTAACTCTTACCTAAACGGGATATTGTGTCGTTCATCATTCAATCAAGAGATCCACGTCAAGCAATCATGTGTGCTGACTGCCCCTTTGAGCATCTATTTATCCAATGGAAGGTTTAGGACGGAAGTCTGTGTTCCCACTAATAACCGGGTGATTGCTAGTTTCAGACTCTCTGAAGTTTCACGAGGTGTTCACTGTTAATGATTCCCAATAAGAATGACACTGCTGTACGGTGCTTTTTGGCCTTCCAGCTCATATTTGCTTAACTTACAGGACAAAATCTCCATCAAAATGACTAAATCTGCAAGCAATAAAAACAAATGAATTGATTAGTTTCCTATCCGCTATTTGCCTGCAAGTGTAAAATGGTCATCGTGTCCACAATATCTTAACTTAATGTCTTCCCACAGATTCTTGGTGGCGCGTCGTTTTGTTGAAGTTTTGCAACAATTGGTCACGTGTACTTCATTTCCCCATTGCATTCATCGATTGGTGTACAGGAAACTGTGTGCACACTGCGGGTACATGGACCTATTCGCCCTATTTGCCGTAAACGTGACCCGAAAATGGGATAATAAGCGGGTACATTTATTCATGAATATGTAGTTTGAAGCTGACTAGTTAAAATCGTCCAGTCTTTGTGAAAATATGCGCCAACCGTGTGACAATTAAGGTTCTCTCAGCTAATAGAGTGTGTTTACTGTCGTCCTTTTGCAGCAAAATACTGTCGGGTCGACCCACCAAAATTTCCTCAGTCCCAATCAAATCCATTGCCCCACGCGTTAGTTCATTCTTTCTTATATGATCATTTTGACCTGAGGTTTGTAAAAAACGAAAAATTTATGTGTCAAATACATATTAACCATGTTGCAAAGCTGGATGCAAAGATTACTTAACGTCAAATCGTGGTCAATTGAAACATTGAAATAAATGGACTGAGCAACCTTTAACCACTGTGGTTAAGGTCATGTCGCGTGTTAAAAACAAGCATTCTTTGGCGCTGTTTGCTGACATCAAACAAAGAGCTTCCGATGCATTATATTGAAGATTAAATGCCTTCCATTCATAATGCCCTACTCATGCGGTTGCTGAAAATTCTTCGACAGCCTACGAACAGTTTCGCTGTTGTTGAGACTTATCAGATAGGCAGAGTCCCCGGGTTTCCGTCAACCTTATGCTCTACTTGAAACCAAATTGCACGAAACTAGCGAAGTGCACTTACTTGCAAACAAATTTGGTTTTGAGCGAGACTCACCTGGAATCCAGATGAGTCTCTCGGTTGTAATGTGTCGTGATAACTCGAATATTGTAGCAAATGAAACATGAGGCGGCTTGGAGCAGCTCATTCAGTTGCCTGGACGCATCATAACCGGGAGATTCAGCTGGGTTGTATATGAGTCTGTCGCAAAACCAAATTGGTTTGCAGTTGAGTGTATGTCGTTGCCTTGAATTCAGTTCATTAAAAGCATCTGCTTCATGGCTCTTTGTAAATGGGTTTGCTTTTTACGAAATCATGGTCATGGAATAACTTCCCAATGGGTCGATCGGTGGAGAAATAACGAAAATATTTTTTTCTGAAACTGGTCCTCCAAAAGAGTTTATTTATCACCATTTTCACTTTTTAGGACATTACAGCTCGGTGACTTTAGCGATTGGTTGAATTTGCAAGCTGCCTTACTATTATCAAAGCGTGTTTACCAGGGGGAGCCTATTGAATCACAGGGAAAAATAATAGCCGGAATTTGGTGAAAACAGCGTCAAACCCAGTTGAGTGCATGGAGGTCTGGTTGGCAGTGGGGATAGGTGAGCGTTCACGAGATACCACGGTCGTTTTTGTCCCTTGTAAAACTTAACCCACTGTTGTGACCTGGTACGGGGTGAGGTTCACTAATTTCCGTCTTTAGATAATCCCAGTCCGTTTCTCAGAATTCTTAAACTGGCAACCACTTCTTCATCGTTTCGCACCGACCACTCGTCTTTTTTTTGCAAATGGATGAAAAAGGATTACATAGCCGTAGGATGGCTCTTCTTAAGTATAAATCACTATCCGACTCAGCTTGGTAGGTATAAAAGTGTATCGTCCATTACGTTGACATTTGAAATTCCTCACGTTTCTTTTGTCCCTGTTTATGTGATTCGGTACTGAAGGTAATTGATTTTGCCTGCCACTGTATCTTTTGCTTTCCACCAGAGGTGAAAACACCAGAAGAAATGTACCGCGAAACGTATTCTAATGTGGGTCACATTTAAATATATTTTTAGTTTCTATTATTTTTCAACAAGCACTATATTTATTCTCAAGCACTCGTTTGTGTTTATTTCTATATTAAGAATCCCTCTCCTTGGCAAGAAGTACCAAACCGCGCAAAATGTGTGAGGTCACATAAGCAACTCGTGTGTCAAATGCAAGCCTAGTTCAAGCATCTTGATTTATTCCAGTCATTCTTCAAACCAAACTAAAAGGGTGGACTGACTGACGATAGAATGATACGGACGGGAGGGTTTATTGCCTGAGAAATATCCGTATGGATTATATCAGCCACTGAATACATGCTCGCACTTTTTCGTCAGCTAGTTGATTACTTTCGCTCCACTGGAAGACAATGCTCAAAAAAGAAAAATGAGTATGGTATTTTTACTTGAAGAAAATATCTGTTTGCAGAAGTCTCGCTACATTACGTTCCAATATTTCATGCAGAATTCTAAGCGAATAAAATATCGGTCAGTTGGAATAAACACTTCCCCAAATCACTAACTGTCGAACAGAATTTTCGATTACAACATTTATTGTGGGGTTTTGAAAGAATTATTAGAATTATTTCACTAATTGGGTCATTATGTTGACCGAAGACATCATCAAAGATCGCATGTTTTCTGAAACTGGAAGTCGGTTGGAGGTAAACGTCAATGCTGCTGACCTGGGGCTAAACTAATCATTCGTTAATTACACAAATTCTTGGTAAAAATTGGAACACTTGAAAGGATTGTTTTAAGTACTTGCAACTTTCCAGCGCAGACAAATTTATTTTCCTGTTCAGTTAAATGAAGTATGATTAACACTTGCAGTCAGACTAGCCAGAATCACTGGTACTCAACTCCACATTATCCCAAAAATACTAAGGGTACACTCGTTTCTCTTCCTTATCACGCAACTTACTGGTTCCAGACTAGTCTTGAAACTTCACAATGATTTCAACTGTAGATTTACTGTAGCGCGCGTTTTCGCATGTGACCTAATTTCCAAATGCATCATGCCGACATATTTAATTGCTTGCAGTTTTTATGTTCCCATGAGCGGCAAGCATTACGCCATATTTGAAGTGCTCCATGCATGGAATCTCCGTACGAGAAAAATAGTGAATGAGAAAAACTGCCGGAAGGGATTTGATTTTCATAGCACAAAAATTTTTGCCAGGTGCTTCAGTCCTGGCACAGAAGATTACGTTTGGAATAAACATTGAATTCACGGGTCCCTGTCGATTATCGCGCACAGGTGTCTTGATTAAGCTCGTCTTCTGCATCACGGCAAATGCACCGAATATTACTTGAGTTAACTTGAACCGAAGTTGAATAATATAATGTTATGCTGTGTCACGCTAGTGAATCGCACATTGGCGTCAGCGTGGAAGATACTCGTTTCATTCACACGACAGGCTTCCACCAACAGCATGAAAAAACGTCCCACTTTAAAGCACCGACAAACAGTTGGTCTGTTGTAGAACAGAATAGAAAATATGCATGCTCCTTACTGGACGATGCCATCTTCTAGGGGAATTGATGACCTTCCTAAAAGTTGTTACCACTGTGAGGAGATTCGATAATTTTGGTGGGGGTGCCAAGAAGCCAAGGAGCGCTGTATAGCCTTATTCATTTTTATTGACTAAGATTGAAAAAGCTTCGAATCCATGACCGCTGGGTTACTTGTTCAAACACTCGAATTGTTGGCTACGAGCGATTGGTCAGCATTGAGATCCAATCGACATTAGGGGACAGACGCTTACGTGACCCTTTGGACTCGCAAACCTTATTATATGGCCACGTGTTGATTGACTGGCTCCTCTGCAGGCGAATGTCCATATGGGAGTTTCACTTCCCCTGGGCTACTTGTGCGTTGTTAGCAATGTGGGGAGATGTATCTACAGTTCTAAATTTCCGGGAATTTCGGAACCGGCAGAGCAAATTATCGTACCAGCACATGAAAGTAGACAAAACAAAGAGCTAGCAAGGTCTTCCCCGAAAAACACTGGTCTCAAGCTCCACGCCAGTTCATACTCATCTCATTGCCGGTCTTCCATAGAACGTAGCTGGTAGTTGAATGATGATTCTCGGCTCCTATCAATCACTCACCAAGTTTTTGTCAAGCTTCCACGCTATAATGAGCATTTCAAATGTAGAAAAGGATACAGGTTTATTGAGATGCAGAATAAACACCTGAGATTAAAGACCCTCGTTGAACGTGCGATGTCGAAATTCTAAGTAGAATTTGAACCTACCATCCCTCCAAATCACTTTGGGTCATTGTTCTGCGTGATAAGGTAGGATATATTTACCTCCACCGATTTTATTCTGTCCATTGGACCCAAAAAATTTTCAGATGACATCTTGGTAAGTCAGACTGAAATGATCCAGATTTCAGCCCATCTGAGCTCAATCGCTTTGGCAATCTCCACAGTGCTGTCTTCTAATAGATGCATGTAGTCCTAGCCACCTACTTATCGATTTCTCCATGAGGGCAACTCGTTTTTATCGCATCCTAAATCGCTTTCTTTCGGCTCTGTTCCACAGTGACATGTGGTAAATTGCATCCTAGAGCGACATATAACTTCCACATACAGTTTCAGACCAGATAACAACAACGGTACTTTCAAGCCAATTTCTAAGTGGAACACTAGACTATGCCATAAAACGTGCATAATACCAATTTACCATACACCTCCACGTCGACCAATAATTTAACGAAACGCTACACCACAGTATATCTACCACAGCGTTGAATATTCATTCTGAAATATTAAAATCATGATTCTTTTTCTGAACACTTCGAGAATGCTACGTCGGTTCAATACTTGTCGTATTTCTGTTGCGCCTGCACGGGAACAAATCAAGTGCGTTAATCTAACTTACCTCTCTCCATACTGAATGCCCACGTCGAATCTGAAAACAACTGCGCTAAATGCCACTGTCGCTGTCGATTGGACAGGCAACATATCAAACGGCTCATTTTGACTAAGTGTTTCGCTCCTAGACATCCATCAACCAACTGTCTTACCAGCTATTTTTTACCCTGCATTCCTTTTCAAGTTTTACACACCGAGGTTTGTTCATTGCAGCCGTGAACCCTGTTCGGATGGGACCTTTTGGCTTGCCTGTGGTCACGTATTTAGCCAGTTTACTGGGCGTTAGAATTTTTTTCTTTCTTCTAATGTATAACTCGTGTGATGAGTCTAATTGCGCATCATCGTTAGAGTAACTTGTGAAAAGGATACTACAAAATTCGTCAACCTTTGCAGTCTTTAGGGCAGGGCTTTCTACTTCCGTTTTGTTATTCGAAAGCATGCGTGCAGTTTCCAGTAGATTGTGTGGATTCAAATGGTGCGCACGAACGGGCTTGTGTTTCCATAGTTACTTGGATTCTCGCGAATCAACAGGCGCATACACACATACAAAAACACAAAGGAAGGGAGCAGATAATGAATTCGTATAGAAGGTAGGACGTTTACAAGAATGTCACGAATGTCCACACATACTTTTTTGTACTCCGTCCTGTTAAGTTTTTTTGTAAACTACGGCGACTGTTAATCCACAAACCTGCTCACCATTTCTGAATCGATGGCCTGAATTAACTGGAATGTAATTTTGGCAGATCCTCGAGGACTTAGCTTACCTGATCAGTCCCAGAAGGGCGATGAATTAACTGGAATGTAATTTTGGCAGATCCTCGAGGACTTAGCTTACCTGATCAGTCCCAAGAAGGGCGAAACCGATTCTTTTGAGCAGCCTTTTGAATATTGTTCCATCAGTCTTAATTCTGTCCAGGTTTATCTTGAAGAAGTAACCTTCCGGATCATCAAACAGATGATATCAGTGAAGTGAGTTTAAATACAACTAAAGGTTATCCAAGGAGACACTACAAAGTTACCCGGTACGCGTGGTAGAACCAGTTGTCAACTATATATCCATGACACTCCCCATGAGGCATCCCACTGATGTCATGCATTCGCGTAAGGAGAAGACGGGCTTTATCGCCGATTAGTAGGCAAGCTAAAAGCGTACCACGACATTCCTACAATCCCAAAACCAGAATGCCTGGACGGTAAATACTTGTATGAAGCAACAGAGAACAGGTATAGAACGACTGGGCAGCACCAAACTAGTGGTCTTTGGGTTATGAGAGCAAACTCCACAGCCCAACCAACCAGAGATGATTCCCTTTCAAGCTGTCGCTGGGTTTGAATTAGGGTTAATCTAACTCTCCTAGACGGACCGCCAACCAGGTAATAGCGTCCGATATTCGCCTTTAACATTTGGTGAAACTGTTGTGATCACCCACTAGGTCACGCGTCACAAACACACAAACACGTAACATTTCCTGTCCCACTTGACCCTTAGCGGATAACTTCTCATCCATTTTCGTTTACGCGGCTACCATCTGCGTCACACGTCAGGCTTACGAACTTCAACCACATCAGGTCAAGTTTTATTCATGGTATCAAACACGAATGGACACCGTTTTCTCCACACTGTACACAATATATAGGCATACAACTCGGCCCCACACACACGCACAGGACAGGAAGTCAACTGAACTCCACAAGTCTCCACGGATAACTACGGACCACGTGTAGCAGAAGACACGTCCCGCATCCGGACTTTTACTCAGGAACTTTCAACAAGTGTCCTCAAACGATTAGTCACCTTTTGGCTCATTCCACTTTTCGCACTGTATCTGTTTTTATCAAGTGCACCTAACTATTGTATTCATTATCATTCTGGTAAAACACGCGTTTGTTAGTGCTTGTTAACCTCTGATATTCAACTTAATTACGTTACAACTAGAGCACTAACAAAACCACCTTCACCATGGAAGCCAGTGAATGGGACTTCGTCACCGGAGGCTACACTGCGGCAGGTCTCTCAGAAGCATTTCTTGTGATGCAGAGAACAAATCATCTAAGTTAAGTGACTTTTGGGTCAAACAATGAATGTTTTGTCAAGTGCATCTCAGTTGGCATAGAGCTTCTCCGAAACCAGCGCTTAGGTGACAAAACTGGAAATTTCACCGGAAGTTCTTTCAGGTGTATAACTTACGAAGCAAGTGCACCTGAATTAGGCGTCGGATTGTCCAGTAACGGAAACACGAGGCCATCTAGGTTCCAGAAACCATGCCGGCAATCGACAAAATGTATTTTTACAGCTCACTGGCAGCATGTTCTAATGTACAAGACGAAGCTGCTGTGAATGAGAGCAATTGTGGCGAGGCAGTGTACCTTCTACTGTGAACAGTACCTAATAAGTTGTTGAGTTACCCTCTGAAACTGAACCGTTAATTCACCAAATTCTCCGGGTGTCCCTATCCGAGCTGTTGAAGTTCATGAGAATAAGATCCTGGGGATGTCAGTTGTGTAAATTTATTCTTCCTCACTATGAGTTCTAAACCGAAGGCAGAAGAAATCAGTAATCCCCCGTTTCCACTGACATATTTCGACCATCAAATGCATGTCCTTATTTGATGAATTTCGTCTGGATGTGTTTCTCTGTCTGACCAGCTTCTACGGACTTCATTTCAACTGAGGCGTCCAATTCAGAACAACCTGAATGCTGGTCGAATCAAATTGCGAATCAACCGCTCGGTCTGTATCTAATAGGCCGGAAGTTGTCACTTGATGTTGAACAATGATGAAACATTTGTAGTGTGTTTCTCCGGTTTTCAGCAGAGATTAGTTTCAATGACAGGATGAAACCTCAATTAAAATCTACAAATCTCCTCGTACGACCAAGACACTAATAAACTGCCAAACCCTTTAATTAGCTAATGACCAGACACCGTGGGCTACTCATGAGTAGTTAGATTGTTCCCGCAAAATAAACAGCGCCTCTGATTAGAGGCCATACTCATACTAAATTCACTTAATGTACCGAACGGTTGACGCATACACGCCCCCGAATAAAAAGCCATAAACGGATAGAAAATAGTCACTTGAGTATAATTCAATGCCCCCAACTGACAAGTTGCGTTTTGAGAAATAATGTGGCCGAACTGTCCCGGGTTCGAATGTATCCTACCCTTGTCCTACTGGATTCCCCATCACTCGCCATTCCATGATAATTGAAAACTAGCAAAGTAATTCGAGTATTTACTAGTAGTTGGACTGTTCCATTCTACTACTGAAATCCGATTCGACAAGAAATCAGGCCAATATAATGATTCTTTCGCTCCACGAACATTGCTCCGTGCGAACCACCATGCAACCAACGGCACAAAATCTCTTGATGTATGCAGAGATGATAAGTTCATCTCATGAAAGCTAAAGGAGGACGATTATCTGAATGGGTTAACGACTGTTGCGAAAAAGCTTTACTGTTATGAATCAACCTTTGTGGTATTAAGAGCGTCAAGCCCGATAGCGCAATTTTCTGCGACTTCCTTGTACTGCGCCACATTCATGGCACAAAAGATTTCAGAGTGCTATTACTCTGAGGCGGGAAACATTTTCCGGATTATTACTCAGTAGATAAGTTGAAACAAATCAAAGAGTGAGTTACCATAGCGTACTGCGTGACTAGGATGAATCGTGAGTACAACATCAAACTACCCAGCTTTGTTCGAAGACTGAACCCTTTCTCGCTGAGATAATCGAGGGAATCTAAGATTTTTAGTGCAAACGGACAGCGCAGAAACCATTCGCTGGGAAGACGGTCGATTCCACAGTAAGCTTCCCCAGAAACTCCATTCGTCTCACACCCTCCTAAGAAGATATGACTTAATTTTCAGCAACCAACTCNTCTTTCGCTCCACGAACATTGCTCCGTGCAAACCACCATGCAGCCAACAGCCCAAAATCTGTTGATGTATGCAGAGATGATGAGCTAGTCTCATGAAAGCTAAAGTAGGACGATTATCTGAATGGGTTAACAACTGTTGCGAAAAAAGCTTTACTGTTATGAATCAACCCTTGTGGTATTAAGAGCGTCAAGCCCGATGGCGCAATTTTCTGCAACTTCCTTGTACTGCGCCACATCATGGCACAAAAGATTTCAGAGTGCTATTACACTGAGGCGGGAAACATTTTCCGGATTATTACTCAGTAGATAAGTTGAAACAAATCAAAGAGTGAGTTACCATAGCGTACTGCGTGACTAGGATGAATCGTGAGTACAATATCAAACTAGCCAGCTTTGTTCGAAGACTGAACCCTTTCTCGCTGAGATAATCGAGGGAATCTAATCTAAGATGTGCAAACAGACAGCGCAGAAACCATTCGCTGGGAAGATGGTCGATTCCACAGTAAGCTTCCCTATAAACTCCATTCGTCTCACACTCTCCTAAGAAGATATGACTTAATTTTCAGCAACCAACCCATCGGGTAGATGGAGCATATTCGAGGACAGTATGATGTGATAGCACCATCAGTTAGCATTAGCTAGTCATTGTCTTAATCCCCATAGTATCATCAAAGTTGAAAATTGCTTTTATCGACAAGTGATCAACAAGTCATAGATTCAACTGTTTGGACTTTCGTTTGAAATGACTGGTCCAATGTAAACTGTGCATTTCAAAATCTTATTCTTCGGTCATCTTCCTCTATTTCTGGAGACCACACATTCAAATGGTGTCTCTTTCTGAGTAGCATTCAAAGACACTCGTAATCCGAACGACTGAAATCACACATCATCAAATTTAAAATAAATTATTATTACAATCTTATATTAGATACGCCACAATTCCACACCTCCTTCATGGACTTGGAAACTACCAATTTGTAGAAAAATAATGGGCCTATACTTGTGCGGAGCACCATGGGTGAGACGCCCAAAAAAGAACAAAACACTGATGGAAAATCTCACCGGTCATCCGTTTTCGATAGTGTTTTCAGTTGGCAATTCGAATCACCTTTGTTTTCGTGATAAATGATTTGAGATGAGTAGATGATGTTATCTTAAAAGCTCAAAACAATGCCTATTGCGCTGTTTAATAAAAATCACATTTTCATGAGTACATACAGATATGCTGATATCCATACGTGGAGTGTGCTCACCGAATCAGGCTGAGTCAACTCGGTAAAACGTCATGCACCTGAAAGGGAATTTTCAGTATGAAGGACTACAATGGTATCACAGCTCACGGTGACAAACTTTGATGATCATCCATGAAGGAACGCTTCAAGAAATTCGGAGAGGAAGACACAAAGCTGCTGTTCATGGTGTAACGGTGGGTACTACCGATGAGGCATGCAAGTAGTGTGTTCTCGTAACTCTGCTTTGATCTAATGGAAGCTGGAATTTACTACAGAATTTGTGGCATTTGTGAATATCGTCTTTCTTTTGAACGCTTCGCCTTGAATTTTCCTGGATATTAATTGGCCGTCGCGCGACTGCAAACGAATACTACAAAGCAGTTCCATTAATTCCGTAATAAATCTCACCTTCCATCAGACCAGCCAAAGTTACGAGCGGATCACATACTACTCGCACGCTTCGTCAATAGTATCCACCGTTACAAGGGTATTGGGAATGAACAGAACACGAGGGTTGTGAAGATGGGCTTTATGAACGTTTCGCCACGTGAAAGTTTGCTGTTCAGACCACTCGTTTCGGTGAGTGACCTGTGAAGTGTCTGTTAGACATTCAAAACAGCCCGTTGGGTGGAGTTCAAACAAACGGCAGAATGTTAGCGTACTCCATTGTAGCTAGAAAAAACGCTACTATGGCCTTGTGTCAGGGCAGCAATCTTTCTGAAAAATCTATGAAAACGAATAGGCGCACAGTACCTCCTTTAAAGAGGAATACAAGCACTAGCTAGTTGATGGGCAATGTCATCAGCCCCACAGCACAAAATGCTGGACGAGGAATTTCATTCAGACTATTAAAGTTACTTGTAAGCGCCACACCCAAATACTTTGCAGCAGAATTTCCGGGTACAGAAAAAACCGAAAACAGGGAAGACTTGATGGCTAGCAATTAGGTCATTCTAAGCCTGACCGGAAATGGGAGGAAAGACAAATTCTTGAGTACTTTGGGACATGGACGGTGTGCTCGCCGAACCGGCGAAAAACTTTGTTTTGTATAGTCTGTAGCTGCAGCTTGCCTCTAGGCAATTAAGGGCTTTTGCTCTGTGCCTGGCTCATTCGAAGTCAGAGACGGAGATTATTTGTACGCAGAAATAGAATAATAAAAGGAAAACAACACCTGCGGTTAGCCGGTTTTGACAGTTTTTCCTCATATGGCCTGATCAGGTTCCGTTCACTCCCTGCGTGAGCAAAAGTTGCAGTAGTTGACAAAGCCAATAAAAGTGCATACAGAGAATAGCAGCCGTACTGAATTAGGTTTCATGGCGAGCGCTGACGTGACAGAGTGGACTAGGTATGCACCTTGTCTGCTGTAAAGTGAAGCTGATGATATGCGTACTCTTGTAAGTTTTTGTCCAACACGGTATTTCGCACTCGATTCAGGAACATTCGTTTCCAAAAACTGTCTGGCTCCTGATGTCCGTGACTTTGCTCTTATTGAAGTCTACAAATGCTTGTTTGGATCTGTCGAGTTCGGATTCAGAAGAAAAACACTTTCGGTGCAAGCTTCTTCCGCCATCCACAGTACTTTTCGATACTTATAACCGCTATTTGGAACAACATACTAGTTGAGAAATACACTCATTTGGAAATCAATTTGGTTTTCACGAGAGACTCAATTGAATCTTGCGTTTATGATAATCTACAACTGAATATGCTGCACACGGACCGTCTCATGTTTCAGTTGGCACGATATTCGAGATCTCACAGTATATTTTCATAGGAAAAATAAAGAAAAGAATATCATAAACAAGAGATTTAGCTGAGTCACCCGGGAAAACCAGATTGATTTGCAAATGAGTGTATTTCTTGAAACAGTCCAATTTGGGTTCAAAGTTGATGGAAACTTGGGGACTGCGCATACCTGATGAGCCCCAAGAAGGGTGAAACCGGTCGTGGGCTTTTGAAGAGTTTTGAGCAACCTTGTGAGTAGTTTCCTCTATGAAAACGTGCCCCTTGCCTGATGTTTTTTACTTAGGTTGTGGGCGTCTGCACGGTTTTGTCGATTGTAATCGTCTAGCGCTCTCTAAAGCCGTAAAATACGGCCAGTTCAAAATGACCAAATTGTGAAGTGTTATGCTGTTTTGAAAACACTGAAATGGGGGTGGAGTAACTCAACAAAACTTACCACATTCTTATGTTGTTATTTTATTCAGACAAGCAAAACTGGCTTATCTCGAAATCAGTAATACCCTCTTCACACTCTATTGAACACCTGCAAAAAATCAGGCGTGTCCTTTATGTAAAGTCAGGGATGACTTTCATCGGATAGTTTGATTGCCAGTGGAATAGAACAAACTTCCACAAGCCCCGTAAAGAACATGAGCACCAGGCTGAGATGGATTCGATGTGGACGTTGTAGCATCAGAAGTGGTTCACATCAAATTTTGTTTGGCGTAATTTTTGCACCGGTCTGATACCTATCAGTTACGAAATCAAATATTTGGCTTGTGAGTGACTGAAGAATTCAAACTTACATCACTGTCTTCTGAACAGTTGTCCTTGTGTCCTGGCGCAATTAGTTTGGTGAGTTCATTTCAAAGGGGAAAGCACTGGGCTCGAGTTCCGCTCTTATCGGAGCTCAACACCGGCTCATCATCCTTAGCCATGCTGAGGTATGAAAATTTATACTAAGGGAACTTGGTCAAACAAATGCACCTCGTTTTTCTCCTACTGAGTAACTTTCCCGCAGAATGCACACATTTATTGTAAACTTTATCAAAATTATTAAAAATTCTGGGCCTTTGAAGTTCATGCTACTGATGCATACATCATTTATTTCAAATTATGAATGATATTTTTAAAAATTTTCATTTGTATTGTTTGGTTTTACATTGAAACACCTCGTAATCCCTAAGAAATAACGCAGTTACTCTATGCTTCCAAGCATTTTTTCGTTTTATGGATTAAATGACTCTTTCAAAGGGCAGAGTACCCGAACTTGGAATTTAGGGTTACAGTGTATACCACTCGTCTGCGCATCTTTTCGTCCGCATCAATCATATCAATGTTTGTAAAAGTTTAGAGCTGTTTCAAGAGTTTGTGACGGACTTCACCAGATTGTTTCCAAGGGCTTGTTATAGCATTCTACAACAGAACTTCGGTGTCTATGTTTCCGACAGATTCTATGTTGAGTTTGTTGGTTTGTAAATGACTTATATCTATAGTAGACCGATATTTTCCTAAAGCAGACCAGTCAGTCACTCAGGTGTTCAAGACATGGGCACTGCAGATTTCAACAATGAACGTAGCATACTGATTTCATTAAAACATATGTTTGGGCATATCGTGAATGCAGAATGTGAGATGACTACCATGGATAGTCTTTTTTAAATCTCACAAGAGTTAACTGTGTATTGCGAGGCGCCGTAACGCACAGGTTCGCCTTGTCACATTGGAAATATCCAAGCAACTGGACTTCATGGGCGACACACTAATATACAGTGTTTGATATTTCGGCGTCGCCAATAGGCGGATGAGTGGATAGTGAGTAGAGACTTCATGTCAAGGTTGTCTAGACAAGCCAGCTGATCCCATCCTTTTCTGGAGGCCACTAATTGGGCGTACAAAGTCAGACAAGAATGAAGAGACAATCTACTAATCAGCATCTGCCATAGACACCGGTCAACACCCGAAAGGCAGGCCTCCGGGTGAAACCTAGTTCCGCCCAGATGAGAGAAACAACTATTCTAATTAGATATAGCATATCCGGAACGTATTGTTTCTGCATCGGACCATTCTATAACACAATTGCCAGAGTGAATTTGACACTTGGTACTCGCGTAAGTACCAAACTCATTACTAAGGAACTCTAAAAGTCTAAGATGGCTAAAGTGTGAAGTCTGCTATTCCCTATGTTTATTCTTGGCTCATCAATTAGACTATACTTAAAAGTCAGACAAACATCTGCCATTTTCACTGTAAGTGATTCCGTTTTATTCAGGTAATGCGGAACCAGCAATGTGGTTGAATTGAAACGATGATAATCGTTTTCTCGACCAAAACAATAATTAATTAATCAAGACCAATTCGCTCACAACTTTGTAGGTTATGTCACAAAATCAGCATTCATTTTGTGACCCGGTCAAGATAATCTTTCTCGGGCATTAACCGGTATCTTTTCCAATCCGACGCGTCTGTCTAGGGGGTCTATCTGGTACCTATTAATCACTACACAACAGAAACAATATGATCCTCACCCCATTCTTCAAAATACCCAGACCAGTTATATTAATCGGATTACTACTGAGGATGTCAAAATCCAGTATACCCTGATTAGTTCTCTTCAGGTTGTCTTTCTTTGCTACACCATCAAGATTATGTTCATTCTTGGAATGTAAAAATTATATTATCATGCAACTCGTCACAATAATTTCTCTCCATCCAAGATAAGAAGACGATCAAACTATTGATGACTGATGATCATGTGCGTCAAGAGGAGTTCCGCAAAAAAACGTTACTTCAATGGGAAGCAAAATATTGATACAAATTCAAGGTAGTGTCAATTGTTTTTGACACTAATCGTAGTAAAGAACCCACGATTTATGCGTGACCAACCGCGCGGTGCTCAATGTACCGTATCGTTACATACTGATTTGTATTGTATGGCATGGCATGGTATGTGTCCTTTTGCCTCATATCCAACAAGCAAACTTTCTCCAGAAAGTGGAGAGTTTGGCTGTAACATAAGAAACTGCTTTGCATGGAACCGGGTGAGAGATTTGGGGTAAATAACGGGAATACAACGCTATCATTGGGTCGAAATGCAGCTGTCTTGCACACGTGACAATATGACGTACTGTATGGTTGTTTCAGGACAAAAAAAACGCTTCGTAAACTTCTAAACAATTTGTCCCAAGCGAACGAATATGGTGCCACAGAAATGTCGCTTTCATAAATAGCAAAATGCTCTCGGTGTCACTAAAATACTGCGTTTTTATATATGAAAAGAGACTGGCTAATCCACGTGACCTGCCTACTACTAATGAGTGCTAGCTGACTTCCACTCATAAATAATCATTGATTTCCCAGGCTTTTTTTACTAGTGAGGGACATAGAAGCAATAAGATCGATGCAGCTTGACTTTTCCAACCACTGGAATGAGATGAAAACGGGAACAGATCTCATTAGGCATTCACAAGTCAAACTCATTCCTGCCAAGAGAACACTATTTCGAAACGATAACTTTTTAAGTTGGTAACACTGACAAAGAGGTGTGGTTGAACTTCTTAACAAGTTTTATAGCATGAAAACAATGGATAGGCAATTTTATTTCAATAAAACTTTCCGCAATCCTGTATCCCACCATTAATTCTGATTTTTAGTCTGATCTACTATGAGCAGTCAACTACGCTCAAAAAGCAAACCCGGACTAAAAGCTTAAATTTTACATTGATATGAACGATGCGTTTCCGTTTCAGATTTTATAAAAACACTGAAAATCAACCGAAACTTGCAAAATTCCCACCTTAACTTTTTCAAACCACTTACGACCTATTAA
The DNA here is from genome assembly GCF_000715545.1 of Opisthorchis viverrini. Classification (NCBI taxonomy): domain Eukaryota; kingdom Metazoa; phylum Platyhelminthes; class Trematoda; order Opisthorchiida; family Opisthorchiidae; genus Opisthorchis; species Opisthorchis viverrini. Next base: position 349,943 of record NW_008751847.1, read on the forward strand.
GGCGAATCATCCAACGGATAACTGTTTTTCTGCACATTGATGGTTACCTGAAACGATACCAAAATAAAATGCAACCCTCTTATAGTCGCAAAATATTTTAATCCAAATTTAATATCCACTCAGACATCAAACGAAAAAATCGTTTATTTTCTTGGTATTTTGTTACCCATGTCAGTGGCCTGAAATAGTTTGCCGTTACCATGGTGATGTCTGGCTCTGGCGAACTAAGTATGAACATTCAAAGTTAACTATCGTAGATCCTGCCCTCATCAGATTGTACACATTTTTCTAAAACCACAGAATTATCGGAATTAGCCAGCTAGTTTACAATTAAATGAATAATCAATAATAGTGGAAATTCCACGATGACACTTAAGAGAACAAGCAAAATTAGTTGTTGAGAAGTGCTGAAATCGAGTGTTATTTGATGGGACTGAAACACTTTTTTCGATTCTATTCATTATAACAAACACGACACCCTAACAAAACCAGATTAATTAGTGGTTGATTTTGGAAGAAGCTTTCTGACCACACTCCACGAATGAGGCAAAACCGCCTACAAGACAGTCGTGTGAAACGGGCTGGATATTGCGTTCCTAGCTAATTTTTCCGGATAATCGCTCTCCTCTCAACATCCAAGCAGTTGCCGGTAGTCGACTTAACGGTGCTTGGGTGCTTCGCCAGAGATTTTGTACCTACGTTACTTGTTGTTATTTTAAAAAGTCAGGAATTACAATCAACAGTATCGAACACTGCTTTGATGGAACGTTGCCACTGTTCGTGTAAACTTGCCGGTTAATACCTCTGCGTTGCTAAATCTGCATTAATATTGTGACAAGCAATCTTACTAGACTAAGGTTTATCCGGTCCTTCGAGGTATTCCACCGACACATTTCCTGCATTGCTCGTCTGACAAAAGTCCATTCCCCGCCCACACACAAAAAAATCTCTACTTCTCCGATTCATTATTTCTTTAGGTCTATTGTTCCGATTGAATTTAACCAGCAGGCCGCAATTGCGTGGCTCGTATGTTTTTTAGAATAAGTTATGTTTATTCAATCGTTCAGCTAAAAATCGACACTCAAATAGTTGTAGTCCGAAGACAATACTTTGCCTCCTTTCGTCCCGCTCACGGAACAAGTATTTAAAGGGTTGTGTTCGGTTAATCTAGGAATGAGCAAACCACTGGGTTAACTGTAAGTGTAGAATACTCCGTGGCATATGTTTTTGAATTTGGTTTGGCCCTTGAATATCGTCTTTTAGGGGACTTTAAATTTCAAAAAGTAATTGAGTAATATCTAGTAAGACAGTATTTGGGTCGCCTCAGCGGTTTTGTTTCATGGCAGTAAAAAAACATGAAAGAGCAAAAGCTTTCGGAATCGGTCAACCTTAGCACTATGGTACCATGTTTTACAGAGACGTGTGAATCACCAACCCAACAGAGTAAACCTTAGGTCTTCGAACGATCAAGTAATCAAAATATTGGCCAGGAGGCTTTAATTTCGAAACTCTATGCCGTTTTGCGAGATGCGCACTGCTAACGGTCCCTACTAAGAGTGAAACAGCTTGAGATGGTTTCTCGGCTTTCTAACAGACATGCGAAATAATTGTCGTTTTTCTTCTCGAAGAGTAACTGTAGACACTATAGCCAAAGAATAAATTTGTCGTGCCATAGGACAAAACCGTGCGTTCACATATTCCTAAGAATATTCCGTAAAACAATGCCCACTGAAATACATCTCGCGCACACCACATGCTTCGCTGACTGGCTCATTGAGTCACGATTTATCAGATGAAATTTTTACTCCTCTTCTGAGGTACTTTCCCCTACTTCTTCGTAATTACACCACGAAAGATTTGTAAGTAGCTTAGAGAAAGAGTGAACTTCCCCAAATGGGTGAAGATTCCATCTGGAAAGCCATTACTCCAGAAGCTCGTAAATAGGTGACCACGCGAAGTGGTTTACACAATGAGCAGTGTTAAATCCTGCCTTAGTGCGAGTTGTTTAGACTGTTGGCTACCGCTCGTGGCCAAACGATCAAGTAATCAAAATATTGGCCAGGAGGCTTTAATTTCGAAACTCTATGCCGTTTTGCGAGATGCGCACTGCTACTAAGAGTGAAACAGCTTGAGATGGTTTCTCGGCTTTCTAACAGACATGCGAAATAATTGTCGTTTTTCTTCTCGAAGAGTAACTGTACACACTATAGCCAAAGAATAAATTTGTCGTGCCATAGGACAAAACCGTGCGTTCACATATTCCTAATAATATTCCGTAAAACAATGCCCACTGAAATACATCTCGCGCAGAAAAATATTGATTCTTTAAACAAAACACATAGGATGTAACAAGATTCTCCAAATGATAATGGCCATTGTGAGATCACGGAAGTGGGAGTGCGCCAACTGTTGTAGATATAATCAATGATAATAGTGAGTTTTTCGCTAAAACCTGCTAACAACCTCCTTGTTAGTCAGCTTTGCTGTAATAAAGCCAATCAACTGTTCGACTTACAAATCAATTTTTATCCGAAAAACGAGAAAGCACGGTTTGAAGTCGGAACCTGAAGTGTTTTGGCAGAGCTTCGCACGTGCACGCTATTCTCCACACAAGCTTTTTGCGATTTAATTGCTTAAGGCTAAATTGAGTTCAAAAACCGTTTCCGTTATCCTGGCGGATAAGGAAGAATTGCCATCGAGACATCTGTTTCAGCTCAAACTTTCAGCCAAATGCAGCCACCCAAGATAACAGAGATTTCACGAACAACCAGTGATTTTCGTGGATACCAGTTAGTCTGTGAAAAAATGGAAAACAATTAGAGGGCTTCCTTGACTGGAACGTGCGTGAGGCGCGATAAATTGTTACACTTGATTTCGCGTGCATACCCGCCGTGTCAGTGTTTGATGAACTATCACGAAATGCAGTTTCGAAAATTTACTTTTTTTAAAATGCATGCAGCTTGGTTCGAATTAACTTAGCCTCCTTTATTCTCCGAAAAACTTGGTAGTTTACGACTTGACAAACAACAGGTACTTCGAATTGTTGACAGTGAAGTTTTCATTGAACGTTTTAAGCTTCAAAATTAGTTCTGTTTATATTGATAATGGTTCCAATAAAAGCATAATCTAGAGAAAAATTGTACTTGCAGCGACGAGCTGATCATATAAAGCCGTGCCCGATCACTCCGGGGAGTAATTTTATTAGCTAAGCTTATTATGGATATTCGCGTGGGTTTCAGAAACTCGTATATATGTGAACTGAACGGCCAAAAATAGTTGTGTATAGTTCGATGATTGGAGTGCTGGTCCGTGTGTTTGGCTGTAAAATATGCATTTGTGTCGCCATGGTGACTAGGGTGCCGAATACTGAGTTTCGATACATCAGCCAAGGATATGGTACCAAAACGTACTGGTGTCGTCTAAACATATAGGCCCATGATGGTTCGATCCCCAATTGTTCATCCAAAAGTAGCAGGCCATGGTCCAAAAAGGTTTTCCAAATTTCTCAACCAGATAGACGAGCAAAGAGATAGGTAGCCAAGTCGATCGGGTGATAACGGGATATAGTAGATTAGGTTAGATCAGATTGGATTGGATTAGATAAATAGATAGATAGATAAATAGATAGATAGATAGATAGATAGATAGATAGATAGATAGATAGATAGATAGATAGATAGATAGATAGATAGATAGATAGGATAGAAGATAGATAGATAGATAGATAGATAGATAGATAGATAGATAGATAGATAGATAGATAGATAGATAGATAGATAGATAGATAGATAGATAGATAGATAGATAGATAGATAGATAGATAGATAGATAGATAGATAGATAGATAGATAGATAGATAGATAGATAGATAGATAGATAGATAGATAGATAGATAGATAGATAGATAGATAGATAGATAGATAGATAGATAGATAGATAGATAGATAGATAGATAGATAGATAGATAGATAGATAGATAGATAGATAGATAGATAGATAGATAGATAGATAGATAGATAGATAGATAGATAGGTAGAAAAGTAGATAGGTGAGGACTTAACAAATGTATCCAGAATGGATAAAATATCACTGGATTCTTGTCATTACGTGATGATTTTATTACCTGGAACCAGGATAATGCAGAAATTTCGTTTCAACAATATTTCCACCGATGTTACAGTGATTGGATTGTCATCAATATTCTGGATGTTGACACCGAAAGACAAACATCTTTACTGTGCAGAAAACGGTGCACACATCCGTAAACATTTTCTTGGGTAACATCCCGATCTTCATGGCCTACACGATGGGCGCACCGGTCTCGGGAGAAGCAGGCATTCTGGATGCCTATATTGCTTACCAGTAGTCTGGATTTACCAGTCCGTTTTGTTTTTTTTAGATGTATTCAATCAGGCCAACACACGGAAACAAAAAGAACATTATTATCCTCTGTTAGACAAGAACATGGAGTAAACATGTGTTTAAACACGAAGAAACATGAACACATACAATTTGGTGGTATAAGAAGATCTATACTAGTCTTTGATTTGAAAATAATCAGATATTTAAATGGATAGCTAGCTATGGGAGACGAATAAGCAGCAAAGGTAAAAAATTGCAGGTGTTGGTAGTGTGAGGAGATTTGGGATTTTTGTGGAGATTTCGTCCTTTAACTGAAGCCAATCTATGCTGAAAAGCCGAGAAGCACCGTACAGCGGTGATGTGGATCCCGTGATTGAAGGATGAGCGGCGCTATATCCTGTCTAAGTGCAAGTTAATCACACTGCTGATCAGCCACTCGTGGCCGAACGGTTAAGTGTTCAAACTACTAGCCGGGAGGTCGCGGGTTCGAGACACTTCGGAGTTTCGTGAGATGCGCACTGCTGATTATTGCCAATAAGGATGAAACAGCTGTACGGTGCTTCTCGGCTTTTCAGCATAGGTTGGCTTCACTTACAGGACGAAATCTCCACAAAAAATTGCAGGTGTGTTTACTCCAACATTTTATTTAAAAAATATGCCTGAGAGTAAAACAGTGGGAAAACAAACTAGTTTCCTGCACCAACAAAAGCCGCCTGAGACCGGAAAATCGGGCTCGGAGTAGATCGTTTTCGAGGAGCCGCTGCCAGCTCTGAGCAGGGATTAAAACAGATACTGTTTAGTTTCATTTGCCAATAATGATAGGAAATGTGTGAAATAAATATTTCACCATAATCACATGAATGCAGAACTAAAGTTGAGATAGTGATGACTCCACAGTCATGCCACTCAAATGAGGAAGCCTTCGGTGGTGAACCAAATCGTGTCCCCAAGGGCTTCAGCGGTGGAGCTCATCCAACCAGTAATGGACGTCCCTTACATGTATGTGAGGAATACCACATGATAATCGAAGCTACGTGCTACTAGTTCCATGTAGTTAACGGCGGTCCACAGCGAAAACACCCACAGACGTAGTATAAGCAATGGAACTATTTCATTCACACTGTTCTGTTTACTAGTGCAAGGTTTACCCGAGGAAATATTATGCATGAATTCGGAGGCGCAGTTCCAAAGAAGATCAAGCAGACATCTACCTGAGGAAATGATTGACTTTGCCATAAATGATTCCCCAGTAGCAATGCAGCCCAAGTGGTGAACAGGAAGCGAGGGAGCTTTCAAGCTCCCGCCGTTTTCTCTGGGGACCGGCCGGCAAAAAGTACTTGCAGTAGACGTCATACACTACTCATAAGGTTGCTAAAAAATTTTCGACAGCCCACGATCAGTTTTGCTCGTCTTGGGTTCATCAAGTAGGCGCAGTTCCCGAGTTTCCATCAACTCTATGTTTTACTTGAACCCAAATTGCACGAAATTAGCGAACTACACGCACTTGCATACCAATGGGTTTTAGATGGGTTTTTTCAGTCAAATAAACGCTGTCAATCCATGGCCAGTACACCTGGATAGACCTCACAACCTTGTTGACTAGCTTATCAGCAATTCTGAGATCTGGATTGGATTCTATCAAGCAAAAACAGTGAAAGAAAAGAAGCACCTTGCTGATATATTAGTGTCGACTTCCGGCAACCTAGTACCTTTTGTGTTCTGGCTTCACTCAGAGCTTAACAGGACATCCAGCGATATTCCAAAGTCGTAGAAAAAGGCTACCTGTGAACATCGCCTTCTGGAACATTTACATATGGCTCTAACAAACCGTCTGAGAGAGCGGCTCCTCAAAAAAACTTGTTTGATGATGTGGAATTATGATTTCAAACTGTGTAATAAAAATGTTTAAAAATCAGCAGTTTTCCAGTGCTGCATGGATTTGAAAATACTTTGAAAGAAATGTTGCAAAAAACACATCAAATAAGGATCAATCTTTCCGTTTCAGATGCTGCACTGTACAAGACTTATGAGGACACTGTTTTGGGAACCTTTTCTCACTACGTTAAATGTCGTTTCGGTTATAAACAGTCACCGTTAAGGCCAACACATAACCAGAGTCCGCTAGAATTTTCATGGTTTATTCGGAGGTGCCACTTGGATACAACTTAGATATATATACGAACCCCAATCAACACAAAATAATATGAGAGGGTGAGGCGTGAAACACTAAAAATCTGGGCAATTTGATTGCAAGCGTTTCATCACCAATCGAGGTGACATTGTGAGTGTTCTGTTAGGGAACTTGGTGGTGCGTAGTGATCGGTCGGTGGCACATCGGGTTTACGTTGAATTCACGTGCTAATTCGTAGGAGTGTATCACGAGGCATACGTTTGCTCGAGGTGACGAGTGTTCTGTTAGGGAACTTGGTGGTGCGTAGTGATCGGTCGGTGGCACATCGGGTTTACGTTGAATTCACGTGCTAATTCGTAGGAGTGTATCACGAGGCATACGTTTGCTAAGGTGTTCAGGGGTTCCACTGCTGTGGGCGGTTCACTCCGCAAATCCGGACCTAGAAATTCCCGAAATTCCAACAAGGGTGCCAATTAAAACTCGAACATGAACCAGTGGAACCCCAAAATATCCTTCTTGGGTTGGAATATGTCTCAAAGTAATGAATAAAAAAGCGAAATGAAAACAAAGGTTCATCAAAATAGCCGCGGTGACACGTATATCACTCACGATGACGAGAAGGCAAACGGGAGAGCTTAAAGAAAGCAAAACACACCCCAATGCAAAAGTGAAACAACCCAAAGAAAACGCACAAATAAAACTTAAAAATACAATACACTCGGATGACAAATCCAATCAAACAGAAGCAGACAAGATCGCAGCAGTGTATGTGTCCGGACCAATCAGAATTGCTCTGAAATCTACAAGAAGGAAGCTGTTGAATGAGCCTATTGTATACGAGTTGTCTGGACCATGATTCCAAGCAAATCTTACGTGGCTCAACAGACTTACAATAAGCATATTCCTCAATTATTTAGCTGCAACAACAGGTATCTGAACTACACCTCAGATAAATGAGGAAGTAGCCACTCAAACGTAAACCGATGAGATCTCCATGACTGGGGATGAAACGTTCACAAGCAGATTAAAGATCTTGACAAACAGCTAACCGAAAATCCACATTGCATACCGGCCAAATAGATGCTGCTTCAATGCCGGTGTATTCCGATTTTCTATATTGATGGTCCCTTTTTTGTCAAAAACAGACATAAGGGAAATTCTTCAGATATGTTTTACTTTACTGGCTCTGCCTCAAACTCTTCATGTGGCTATACGGACCGCTGTCGAGTAAAGCAACTCCAAAACTACCTTCGCAGCAATTGAAGGCTGATCCTAGTGTATGGCCAATTCTTCGGTGAACAGATTCATCAACATACTGTCCAGTGATTAGTGGAGTTATACCATTTAGAACATTTGCTCATCAGTCGTCGCAGCGGTTGCCATTGAAGGCATCAATTTAGTCAATAAATCTTGTAGATGAACCGTATCACAACAGAATCTGCATGCTCATCACCTCCAAAATAATGAATAAATTAGATGGAACTGCTCGCTCTTTACAAGAAAACTGTGAAGCATTAAGGAAGTTTGCACAAAAAGTGTCCAAAATTGCTAGCGATAAACGCTGTGAAAGCCTAAGAAACAAAAAAAAACTTTAAGGAAAATTTGGAGGACACTCTTCAGCCTTCATTCGAATTTAAGTATGCAGAAGCCTAAGAACAAAAAAAACTTTAAGGAAAATTTGGAGGACACTCTTCAGCCTTCATTCGAATTTAAGTATGCAGACTTGTTTTCATTTTCTGAAACACATAGTTGAGCATGTCAAACTTTGGTTTCAATTTGTGGTAAAGTAGGCTAACTGGAGATAGCCAGACAAAAATGAGTACACATTTCACAAGTGGAGAATGGGGCTGCTACTGAGGAAATTCTTGGTACGGTTGATATGTTCGCCGATTAATCCTTTAATCTTCTACGTCTTTTATGACCAGGGTTTTCATAACCGGGCAATATGCACTCGCCAGTTGCAGTCATCCCACTCAGTTGCTACGCAGACTTTATTCAAAAGGTTGATTTTTGTTATGCGACGCTTCGAAATTTGCAACCGATATGTAAAGGTGCCAGATTTTTAATCTTTTCTTATGGTGCACAGGTACTAAAGTGTAGAGTGAAATATGCTGGATGATAGACTCCATCACAGACAGCACTGCACAAAACTCGAGACAAAATTACTCGAGGATAAGGAGGTGCTCACTGCATACTCACAACCTGTTTGAATTCATTGGCACAGAAGTTTGAGAGGACGTAGCGTTAGGATATGGAACTCGTACCGTTATTGCCTCTATCTCTTGTGAACAGCTTTTCATTCAGTCACAATGAAATGCGGTTTTACTACTTACGTAAGTTTTCATACAGAAACCAATGTATTGGTAAACTATCAAGCGAAGATGGGATCTACCTTTTGGGCCCCGTTCATCATCATCATCATCATCATCATCATCATCATCATCATCATCATCGACAGCATGATATCAGTGTTCAACACCGATGCTTCACTGCCGTACAACCATGA
>NW_008751847.1:359419-380627 GCF_000715545.1 Opisthorchis viverrini
ACAGCCCGTACTGTAGCTTGATACACACGTCCCTTCAGATTCAGGGATAAACCATTCTGACGCCATAGGTGTGTGAATTAGCAAACGCGGCCCGAGCCTTGCAGATTCCTGCATTCACCCCGTTCATCGCAATCGAACAATTACGAAAGCACGTTGCACGACACTGCACGAACTGCGGGTATAGGAGATCGACAAAATAGTCGCCCCGAAGCTCGTAGCAATAGTGAACCCAGTTGAAGAAAATACTTCGAGGCGGGAAATATCCTAATTTCGATTAAAATTGTACTTAAACAAATGGAAAGGACACACGGCCAATACGGAGCTCAGAACATGCCATACCAGTGGCACACCGGCCCCGATTTTTAAGGAGATGCCTACCTAACATTATCGCGCTCAACGCCCAGTGCTGGACCTTGTTGCACTGGTTTGACAATAAATCAGTTTGTTGCTAAATCCTCTTGCGATAAAGTAATCAGAAAAAGTCAGTCTGTCAGCGCTTACTGATCGTGTGTTCATTTGTATATTTGGAATAGTTGATCGTTGAAAATGTGTTGGAACTAAGGTAGGCGTATAGAATTTGAACCAAAATAATTTGTTTTAACGTGGCTAAGCAGTGAGCTTGCTTATCTCAATCACTTGGTTATTTTTCAAAGCGAAACAGACTCAGCTGGGGGTTCACCTGAGTCTCCTATTGAAGCCCGATGGGCGTGCAAATGAGTACATTACGTGGAAACCTAAATATTTTGCGTCACTGCTGTGTCCAATTTAAACAAATATTTAACCAATAGAGCTTCCATCATGTAAGTAAAGCCAATCTATGTTGAAAAGCGACAGGCACGGTGAATCAGCGATACGCACATCCCGAAATAAGTGATAACCGGAAATACACTCATAAATTTGGAATACAGCTGAATCTCTAGTTTGTAATGTATCACGACATCTCGAATGTCGTAGCGACCGAAACATAAAGTGGCCTGATGCATCACATTCAGTTGCCTGAAAACGTCACAAACGAGAGGTTCAGTTGGGTTGCGGTTGAGTCTCGCAAAACCAAATTTGTTTGCAAATGAGTGTAGTTCGCTAATTTTGTGCGATTTGGGTTCAAGTGGGACATAGGGTTGACGGAAACTCGGGGACTGCGCCTATCTGATTAGCCCGAACAAGGGCGAAACCGGTCATGGGCTATCGGCGAATTTTCAGCTACCTTATGAGTGGTGCATTACGAATATAAGTGATAACCCGCCTAGTAGTCCGAACGTTTAACCGTTCGGCCACGAGCAGCGTGACTAAATCGCACTCAGGGGCGATAGCACTGCTCACCAATCAATCACGCAATGTGCTTCACGTGATGACCTGTATACTGGCTTCTCGAGTGCCAAATTATCAGATGGAAGCTTCACTCATCCTGTGAAGTTGGCCGTCCTCTTAGCTATTTATAAATTCTTGGTAGCGTGCGTACTAGCTAATCAAAGTGAAGATCAGTTACTCGTAGCCAGAAGGGTTGGGAGCTACCTTGAGTTCCGTGAGATGCACAATTTTCGATAATTCCCGATAAGCATAAAAACGTTGTACAGTGCTTGTTGGCTTTTCAGTCTAGATTGGCTCATCATCGCTACTATTCCTGCACTTAATTGACAGACCTATTCAACCTGACAATAGAACAAGAAAATCTACTCGAAGAATCTTTGACAACAAGTAAACATTTTCATGAAGGAAATTGCTCACAAGGTTGCTGGAAACTCTCCGACAGCCCACGACCGGTTTCACCCTTCTTGGGGCTCATCAGGTAAGCGCAGTCCCCGAGTCCCCCTTATGTTCAACTTGAACCCGGATTGGACTGTTTTCGAGGAATACACTCATTTGCAAATTAATTTGGTTTTCACGGGAGACTCAGCTGAATCTCTCGTTTGTGATATTCTTTTCTCTATTTCTCCTATGAAACTATACTGTGAGATTTCGAATATCGTGTCAACTGAAACATGAGGCGGCCTGTGTGCAGCACATTGAGTTGACGAATATCATAATCAAGAGGTTCAGCTGAATCTCTCGCGAAAACCAAATTGATTTTCAAATGAGTGTATTTCTCGAAAAGTAGTAATTTTTTGTCCACTGGCCTTGGATATCATGCGAAAGTATGCGTTATTCGACGTATTTTTATTTATTTTCTTCCAGGTCCATTTCGGCTGCTGGTGTTTATGATCAGGCTAATCGAAATTACGGCGTGCAAGAACGAACTGCCTGTCGACAGAAATGTCTGAGATTCTCTCAGGTAACACACAATTTTGGACCCTTTTTTACTCCTGCCTGACACTGTACACGTCCAGTTATTGTGCTGTAAAATGTGAACGGGCTTTGTGTTCGTTCCGCTCGAACCAACTGTGTACGGCTGACTTGCTTAGCTTTGGGTTCTGGAAACATAAGCGTTGACCCAGGTGTAACGGTTGGTATTTTGACTAACTTTCGTACTTTCACGAATTAGACTCTTGATTGGATAAATTTTAACCATTGTCCTTGTCAGCCAGTTATCAGTACATCTATGGGGTTAGGAAAACCGGTATTTCTAAAGATTGCGCGGGTGTGTTCAAGTCTGTGCCCTGGAATTTTTAGAAGCTGTGTCAGTATGCAGGTGCACTTCTAATGTTCTTAGATTAAGATTATGCTCGAAAAACCGACTACCCACATATAGTCGAACGCTCAAGGCTCTATCTGCTGATAATCAGAACCTATTCGCTCGCATTTAGGTGTCACCTTCAGACGATGCACCAGTGCAATTTATTCAAGACTTTACCCGAACAGGATTGGGTTTCATTTCAAAATCAATCATTTCTTCTAAATTTAGTGGGAAATGCTAGTCTCGCGAGCTGTTCAAATTTAAATCGGAACTTGAAAACAGGAGGTACCTTGAAGTTAGTACCCACTCACGTATAGATGAAAACAGTCAAAGTTGACCAGTCAGACTGACAGGCTGGAGCAAACAACTTAAATGATGGTCAAGGATTTTTATCATACGATTGCTAGGTGCTTGTAGAGCCATTTTTAAGCACCATGAATTGTTTACACTTTCGGTCAGTCAACAATCTTCAATGGTCTCAGGCTGACCAGAAGTGAGTGAAACAGCGCGGATAGCGCTGTCCGTGATCGATCGTGTTCGAAAAAAGCCGACTTTATTAATAGGTGAACTAGCTAGTTCAAAAAACTTATACGCATCCGCTTCGATTAAATAATCGCAGTGTAGATCGATAACGATTTTGTATCTGATTGGTTTCCCATGCAGTGTTTAACACCAATGTTGAAAACTGGTGTTGTGCTGTCGATGATGATGATGATGGTGATAGTCTGCCTTCACCGTTTATTTGCATTTCTTAATTGGGAATCAGATCGGTCATGCTAAAGCCATCCCACCAGACTGCTGTTCTTATGTGTTAAATTACAAAGTTGGTCATTCTGGATACCAGTTCAAAGTGAAACTTACAGAGGACGAGCTACTGACTGGATGACAGTACCCTCAACATATACCCCTTTCATGAACGGCCAAAAAATCTAACAGGGAGATACGTTTACGTTAACTGCAAAGCGTTCAGTTCTTCTGTTTTAGCTGAGTGGTATGACACGAAGAAAAAGTGGTACTTGATAAAAGCGCTGTATGCGCCGAGACCGAAAACGAAACGTCTGTACGGTCACCAGAACACAACTTGAAAACTCAGGGATGCCGTGATTTTTTCGGATCAGAGTCCAGTTTTTAATTTGCGATGTGGATTGGACAGTCGATAACAAATGGACTACCAGGGTTTCCGCACATACGAGTGAAGATCGTGATTTTATTCCACAGGCCCCTGCACCTGATCGAACTTTTGGTGGTCTGTGCATAGGTGGTCGATCACCACCAGGGTGCGAGAACATGAATGCGATGATGCACTTCAGCTCCTGATGCCGTCGTAATAATACCGATGTGCGAGTAAGTACAGACTTGTAGCTTCCACCCAGTCGGTAGTTCCAAATGCTTCGGCGTCACTGAGGTGTCATTTGCGATCGTCTATCAGCGCACCACTGGTACACGTACCTGCGAGTATTTCAATACTCCAATGTTCTTGCGTTTCACGTAGCTGCCGATATTGCCATCTGGATTATGACTCTTCGAGGGAGTGACGAAATGAAGACAGAATGAACTTATAGCACTAAATCAGGTTGGAAAGTGTAAGTTTCTACTAATAAATGTGCCGATCCACACAACCGTGGATTTTCAGGCAAGGGGGAATAAAAATATACCCAAATGACTCACTTTTGGTAAACTAGGGCCCGTCATTGCTCAAAAGCACTAATGCCTGTGTGAGCGACCGTGCTTTGGTCATTTCTCTCAGGTGTTGTCTTGTTGTCTTCCCAAAGAAAAGCTACATTTCAAGCTTACTTTAGGACTAGCTCAGGTATGTGATTTCGGGTGTCGAGAAGTTAGAACTCCATCCTCCGTCTGTCCACCAAAGAGTTGTTTCTAGGCGTCCGTCCAAATGACCTACTCAGTGAAAACCTTTTCACACCAGTGTACATTTTGTCCCTATTCCGTTTATTCTTTCCAAGTCCTGACAAGTCAGGCTCACTTTCTGTTCTAACCGGAAGGATTTTAAAAGATGTGACATGTGAAACTTATTCTATTCTGTTCGAATGCTCCTCCGTTTATTCGAAAGGTGAGGTCGCGGTCATCATTCAGCAATCTTGCCAGCCGTTTGTGAGTGATAGCTGAGCTACACTCGTTTCTTTGTTGACCGTTAAAACCAACACACTGATTTCTCTATCAAACGCTAGGTCTAACAAATTGTTCTTCTAATGAAACCCAGACCCGTACAACTAGCCATCTCACGAACATCCACCTGAGTAGTAGGTGTCTAGCATATAATTTCCATTTGAATCAAACCTAAGTAAGGTTCGCAACCAGCCAAGGTAATTCTGCTTCAAAATAGCCTAAAGCGCAAAAGTGTCAAGATGCAGCATACAGAAAAGCGAGTCCCTCGGAAATGTCTTACCCGCAAAACGCTTGTAAATTAATGAGAGATCATTTGGGTGGTATCCATCTGGACTGGAGAATCGCTGTCATTTGAAAATACCCTAGGGCGTACGGACGTGAGATATTGACTTGCGGTTTGCATGCGTATCAGTTTGAACTTTCCTGGGCTGAAAATCAATCAGTCGCTAGAGCGAGTAGTTGTGCAACCTGAAAATATCAGACAGCTTACTTTTTACTGCTCTTTTCAAAAGCTTTGCATCTGTGATTATCCAGCTGAGATGTATGCAATCAAAACCTTGCCTGATTTCGTTGAACCGTTTATATAGATATATAAATACACATAACCACCGTTTTATTTCTGCAGTTTTTAGGGCATGTTATAGCCACTAGAGGCGTAGAGTCGATAGTAAAACGTGATCTTAAGTGTCGGTCATCCTAGGCCTAGAAGCTTTACAGGCCAAACACCCTACTGTTCCAGATATAAACTCAGCTTTCATCTTCACCTTTTTATGACATTTTTCAACTATTTTCAAGTCGTGTGAACATTCCGACCATGGGAATATTTGGAACGTTTTAGCCTTATATTCTGGCCTCAATAACTTGGGATCTGTGACACCTTCTGCACCAAAGCTTTCATTGTCCACCAGTGTTTTACCATTCTGATCCAGCCTATATTTAGAGCACTTGTATGCTCGTTCCACTCACGGTTTAACAGACAAGCGCATCTGTCAGTGTTGGTGTTCAGATCCAACACCTGATTCAAAAGGGTTTGTTCCCGTATCTGATATTAACTGCAGTTGTGTTTTTCGCCCCGTGAACTAGCTATTCGTTGACGTATGTGTGATCTGCATACACGCCGGCAGCCGAATTTAGAAAAACAGCATTCTTTCTATAGAGGAAAATGTTGTTAGTTCTGACACAAACAGCCCATCGCTACGCACCACTACGCTCCCCAATAACTCACTGACGATGTCACCTCCATTGGTGTTGGAAAGTTTGCAATCAAATTGTTCAGCTCAGCGAACAAACCAATTACCATTATTCTTCAGCCAATCGATAACAAATTATAAAATATATTTTTCCGCTCAAATTTGAAAATCCGAAAAACAGGACAGGTCTCACGTGCGAAGCATTTCTTTGTGAACACCACACATGGCTTTTATCGACTGTTTGGATTTGTATTCAGATGAATTTCACATTTAGTTACTGTCTGTCCTTCCATTATGTACATTCGTTCAACTATGGTTTGTCCTGGGAACTAGCAAAGCGTTTGGATGAATCGAATTGACAGTCAATTTTTTCATCCTACACCTCGACAGATGTCTAACGCTCTCTTTTCATAACCACTTGATCCAGTCGATCTTTTCCACCGTCAGCAGCAGCTGTAAAATAGCACAGATATAAACACCCAACCCGATGACGTTAATAGAAGTTTTGTCACCCTTTGCGAAAAGGAATTTGAATCTAGCGAATGTATTATTCATAAGGTTGCTGAAAATCCATCGACAGCCCACGACTCGTTTCGCCCTTCTTGGGGCTCATCAGGTAGGCGCAGTCCCCGGGTTTCCGTCAACCTTATGTTCTACATGAAACCAAATTGCACGAACTTAGCGAATATACACTCATTTGCAAACTGATTCGGTTTTCGAGAGACGTACCTGGAACCCAGCTGAATCTCTCGTTTGTGATGTTTTCAGGCAACTGAATGTGCTGCACCAGGCCGCCTCATATTTCAGTTGCTACGATATTTGAAATATCGCGATACATGTATATCTTTGTAATGTACTGCTCATTAGGTTCCTGAAATTCCGTCGTTCCCAAAAACCAAATTAGTTTGCAAATGAGTGTATATTCGCTAATTTCGTGCAATTTGGTTTCAAGTAGAACACAAGGTTGACGGAAACCCGGGGACTGCGCCTATCCGATGAGCCCCAACCAGTCGTGGGCTGCCGACGGATTTTCAGCAACCTTATGAGTAGTGCATTACGTAGAAGTTGAATCTATTTGAAATAAACCAGACATCAACACCTCAGGTAGACGCTAGTCAAGAAGAAACCTGAGGGCCTGGCTCGTTTATCTAACAGCGCAACAAAGTGCACTAAGTGGCTATTCCTTTGCTACCGTGTGAAGGGTCAAACTTATCCAGGGGCCAAAGCTAGCCTAAATTGACGATGCTTTATGTGCTGTCTGGCATGATGGGGTCATGCATTTGTGGATTCCTTATGCAGTTGGCAAAACAAAGTAGGTTCGGAGAGAGCAGAACGTAATGCTACTTGCAACATGTCGCCGACGAGAAAAGCCTGACCGAACGTGATCCGCGGACGAACGATTAAATGTTCAAACTACTAGCCAGAAGGATTCGGGTTCTAAATTCTCTAAAGTCTCGTGCGATGCACACAGTTGATGAAATAGCTGTATGGTACTTCTCGGCTTTTCAGAACAGATCAGCTTCAGTAAGAGAACGAAATCTACACCAGTCACTTGTCACTTCCTCTCGAAGTAGAACACACTGTGAATTTTTGGCCCTGAAAAGCACATCCTAATCATTCGGCATACGACCGCGACCACCGACGCGTTAATCAGGAGCCCGATGCAACTGAAAAAGAAGACTGGTGCTCTTCAGAATACCACACTAGATCAGTGTTGAGTGTCAATTAACGGCTCTTGTCGGTGGGTGAGTTTGTCAAAATTTTGATTTGGTTGATTGGGGGAGTTTCAAATTAATTCTGATCGGGTTTGTTTCGTTAAGCTTCCACTTCAGGGTGCCCCAGTTGGATTCACCTCGGTTGCCAACCGTAGATTTTCCCTGGTGTTTATGGGGTTGTGAGTGTTCCAACAATTTAGTTTGAGGGGGGGGTGAGGTCAAGTGGAATTCTTCCTTCTGATGACCGCACACCAATACGTGTTAGCTCGACTGATATAGAACAGTTCTCTGCACGCTCGCCTTTTCCACGCCTTCTATTATTTTAACACTGGGATGCTTGGCGATTTCTACCGCCTCAGCCATCAGTCTCTGCGACGTAAACCGTAGTCCTCGCCTCAAAACCTCAACATTTTCTAAATCTATTTTGTGTCCCTTGTCCAGTGTGTTTTTCGCAATTGCCGAGTCTTTCAGTACTTCTTGATATTCATCTGCGTTTCTACTGTGCTCTCCGATTTTGGTGTGTGGTTCCCTGGCCGTCTGTCCTATATAGACCTTGGTGCAGTCATTACGCTTGATTTTGTAGACACAGTTCCTGGTTCTGTTTGCCGGGAGGCGATTCTTCAATTGCACCAGTCACTGGGATGTTGGCGATTTCTACCGCCTCAGCCATCAGTCTCTGCGACGTAAACCGTAGTCCTCGCCTCAAAACCTCAACATTTTCTAAATCTATTTTGTGTCCCTTGTCCAGTGTGTTTTTCGCAATTGCCGAGTCTTTCAGTACTTCTTGATATTCATCTGCGTTTCTACTGTGCTCTCCGATTTTGGTGTGTGGTTCCCTGGCCGTCTGTCCTATATAGACCTTGGTGCAGTCATTACGCTTGATTTTGTAGACACAGTTCCTGGTTCTGTTTGCCGGGAGGCGATTCTTCAATTGCACCAGTGCATAGTGCAGAGTGTTCCCCCTCTGGAAAGCTACTCTTATGTCAGCCGTGTTTAGAATTCTTCGGACGACCTCCGATGTCCCTGATTTATATGGAATAACAGCGATCCCGATCCATTCCCTGCTGGGTTTCGCTATCAGTACCAACACCCTTCGCAACTGACGCCTAATCAAGCTGGCTGGATATCCACTACCCCGAAGTTCGTTCATTACCCCATTTTGAGCCGCTGTCCGATCAGCTCCTTCTGTACAAAGAACCCTTACACACCTAAACGTTGTCCAAATAAAAATTACTGATTGTTTATCAAGCTCTTCTGAAACGATGACTTCTCAGTCGGTTCCGAACCTTTTCCGATTGACTGAAAACTGGTGCTCATGATATCGTTAGAAATGCGTAGCCATGCCTTAATTTCTGGGACCTCTACAAGTGGCCCAATTCTGTATATCCACGTAGACATCTATCACGGAGAAGATATTCCCGGGAAAGCCTATCATCTGTCGTCCATCAAGCAAGAGATGATGTATTTCAAATTGAGTAATGGTCTGAACGTCCACAAATGAACCATTCATTAAGACCGTAAATTTAAAAAAACGAATGTGACATACAGAAAGGGTTCTTCAGTGAAGAGCATAACTTTTGGACATGGGGCAGCAGAACCGTAATGGATTAGGACAGCAGAATACAGTGGCGTAATGTGCTTGTTGTCAAGTAACTCAAAAGTCATTTTTTCAGCGTCATGGCCTCCACAGACACAAGTCTCAGATGATAGAAAAATTACTTTCAGCTTTAAGGCTACTTGCTGAGAGTGTATCAAACCAATTTCGGAGTTAGTTTTTCATTTCCTACTAACGTGACTAAAGACCATCTGAGAAAATAGGTTGCACTGAGTAGAAAACCATGGTAATCAGGATGCAACCCACATCATTCCGCTTAGCTACATTTCGGAAGGAGGTGATATCCACATTGTTACCTTGAAGAGAATCAGTGCTTACGACCCAGTTACCATAATTCATCTGAAAACGAACTGCAGACACCTGTCTTCTTGATAACGAGGGTTCAATAGCTTTGAAAGCTTGAAGGATGATATTGGGTCCTTTTTAATTTGATTTACTAAAGGACGATTACTAATGACTTGCCATGATTAGAACACTGACCAATCGTGGAACCTCTTAGGATTTCAAGTGTTGAGAGCAAAAAATGTGCAGTCGTGCGGCAAAAAAGTTTCAAAGAATTGCTCCCTGAAGCAGTGCGTGGTACTGAAGATGAAATAAGCCATTTCCCACTAAGAATTAATTTTTACATGACCTTGATAGAAACGAAACACGTGAGTAAGCCATAAAAACGAACAGTAGAGGAGATGGGGTGAACGTGATCAGTCATCAGCAGGTACTTGTTTTCATTAGAGTCCTGTGAACTGCCCGATAGTCCGCTAACGAAAAAGCTAGTAATTTTACGTGATTAGATACGTTCGATTTCGCCACTAATTTTAGAGACCCACTAATTCACGAAGTTCAACCGCATGTCTGAAGTTCACGCCGATAGATTCAGTCAAAACACAAAGCGGGAACTAATGAATAGTGTTATTCTGGTGAAACTCTAAACAACAAAACAAAATGGCTCCTGAAATAACGAGTTACATATATAACTGTTCACAGAAAGGGGACATCATGAGTTCCTCCGAACGTTCCATTTGCCCTAGGAAACCGTGAATGCTCAATGGAGCAACATTAACATGCCGAACTATTGCCCTTATCAGAAGCAACACGACAATTTCTGAAGACTGATGAGTACAAAAAACTTAGCCTACTCTATTGCGCTGGTAAAATTTTGGCTGTTTTCCTACCTGAATTATTTTTTCTGTACCTTCATAAAGAAACATGAGTATCTCTGGCAGTCTGAATATCACTGGCCTAACTTCTAAGTGAATGTAAGCGCCGCAAACGAAAGTAAATGCGAAAAATGCTGTCTGTTGACGGTCTAAAAGCCTTTGCTTTTAACGAACCGTTAGGCCAAGTAGATCCTAATTCAGAAGTCGAACAATCTGAAAATTTGCCACAATTATCAAAGTCCCAAATTAGGATGAATTTCAAGCCCGTGGAAGTCCATCCTAAGACCCAGATGTACCAATGAAGTCTCAAGTTTAGGGCCAATTTTGTCCTCCCTTTGTCGAGATACAGTATTCATTGGGAAGCTTTTAGATCTGCAAAAACCGTTTAGTCATTATTTCACTGAAAAATGCCTTCCTTCCCACTCAAAAATCATGTGTTTTTCCCAGCCCTGTACTTCGAGGTAAAATGATGTCTCATAACTACAACACTCCATTTTGGTTTGAACATGAATGCTTATCAGGAGTCTGCCTTCAATTAATTTCTTTTGAGACTCATTAAATCCCAGCAAACATATATGTGGACGACATTATGCCAGGATTTTAGAGTAATGCTTAACGAACAGTAAATTAACAACCACTGATTGAAGTAACTCAGATGGAACCCAAATATCAAATATAGCGTTACTTACAAAAGCCTTAAATAGGTCTGGAAATCAGCTCCTAACTTCAGCTGATTGCGCCCTTTCATCCAGTACATTGTTGGCCTCACATCCGATTTTTAGCCGATTTTATCTTGTGAAAGATTATCCGCATTCGCTGAACTGAGTGCAGTTCAAACATACAGGTTTTTCATACGACACAGTAAACTGTAAAATATGACACCACCCACTATTACTAGACAGCTCTTGTGTAAAACTATAGAAAAAAGTGACTTATGAGACCGGGAAGGGCCCAACCTAGGTGACACAGATTATGTGCAGGCGAGTTTCTATGTATAATAATTCTGACTTTGTATACGGGTCGCTAATATAGGTACGTGGTAAAAAGCCACACATGCAGGCATCTTTCTATTTGATAGCCGAACACAAACGTTCCATTGGTTAGCGCCCCACGACAAACCTACCAACATCTTTAGCTGCGGTACAGCTTGATTTGTGGGCAAAACTCTGTGGGTAGCATGAGACCCCCAGAGAATAGTACTGGCCAGGCTCAGAGCCACCTCAGGTAGAATCAGAAAAACCCTTCCTAGTTTCAGTTATCATCGGTCATTTCTCAAAAGCAAAACGAAAATTCGAAATTGCGTACAATAATTTGCAGGAAGACACTAGAAAAGAAAGGAAACTACTCACAAGATTTCTGAAAACTCTTCGACCTTGTGAGTAGTTTCCTTCATGAAAATATACTGCGATATCTCGAATATCGTGCCAGCGACCTGTGTGCAGCACGTTCAGCTGGAGGACATCATAAACGAGAGATTCAATTGAGTCTCCCGTGAAAACCAAACTGATTTGCAAATGAGTGTATTACTAGAAAAGAAACTTTACGTGCGAAGGGGCGGGATCAACACCTTTTCATCGAGGCAGAATGGTCTTCAAGTTACTTAAGAATGTTGAACCTACAAACACACGTACAAATACCAGCAAGTAAAGAAAAGACAGACAATAATAAATACCCTAAAAGAGTAGTTAACGCTGGCACAGTTCAGACTCACACACCAAATACCAGATACCAGTCATAATGGGTCAGGTGTAAAATTCACTCACAAGAACAATACTCAACGCCACGTGCTACGTATTAAAGTGTCTTAAAAACGTGGATATCCAAAAATGGTGAGCAAACACAAATGACCCTATGAAGTCCCATTCCAACAAGAGCCTTGGGATTGAAGAGAGTAGGCACCTCGATTAGAAGCATCGAGCATCTTCTGTGATCCGACAACCACATGAAGGGTGGAAGAGAGCCAGAGGCGGTCAAACAATGACTTGGCAGCGAAGTATGAAAACCATTACCAGCAAACTCAGCTGCGCTGGTCACCGCCGTCTTCCTGGATGGGGACACCGAGACGGGCCATATCAACGGCTAGAGACATTGTCAGACATGACTCAGTAGCGCCCTCAATGGCGCTCGTGCAACCAAGCTATTACCTTCAATGCATAGCCTCTTTTCCAACCCCCCTCCACTTGACAGCCCACTGAGAGTGCTGGACTTATGCACCAATTTATCATCCCCCACCTGCAAGGCGCAGCTACCTACTCCACCTCCCAGAATCATCAGTGAACGAAACTGTGGCAGCTACAACCAGTGTACGACAAGTACGCGGTTATTACAGCTGACAATGATGATGATCCAACAGGACCGTGGAATATGCTCCAGCTGATCACGGTGTCTACGACAGAAAATAGCCTGTTCACCCTGACTATGCCGAGCATTTTTAACTCTCGTCCTCAGCAGATTGAGCCGGAGCTAGGTACCTCGGGTAAATGCTCAAGGAAACACAAGCCACAATGCGAAGTGGCTAACTCTCGCCACGGGCAGCCAGTATTTCTTCGTTGTTGTTCATGCATGAGCCTTCGGCCCTGAAGGCTGAGTTCCCGAACGAGAAACATAATCGTAAATTAGATGACCGATTACGAAGCCACGTTTTGATGTGTAGTCTTTGTCACCTGTGTGCTTGTTAGAAGGCCAGCTGTGTTTTGTTTTTCACTGTGGAAGGTAACAATGCAGTGGCTTTCAACAGTCCTATTCATGTTTACTCACTGATTACGTTCTTTAGGGGACCACACAGAACTCAAAAGACCGCAAACAGTAGCGAACCCGGCTTCTCCCAAGCCATTTGGGTTATTACATTCGTAGGTGTGTTCATATTGCCAAATCAAATATTTTTGGTTGTTTGGCGCAGCTGACCAGCATATAAGATAGTTCAATGAATTCTTTTCCACTAGAGTACTTTGGAATAATGGACACCTTCAGGTTATTTTTGGCCCTTATGAGAATAAATATGGTTCGTTTGGTCTCGTGTTTTACAAATATGGCTCGGATGGATCAGATCCGCGCTGCATGATGCTAAGCATTCACCACGATTTATTTGACCGACTGGAGATGTTCCTCAGGTTTGGTGAATAATGATCAGTTGACTGATTTCCCAGGAGGATAGCAAACAAACGAACCTATCCTCCCTTTTTATCTAGAATCAGAAACTACGCTTCAACCCTCTAGGTTTGTGATGATGACCGGGTGAACAGTATGGTGAACATTTGTGCGAAATAACTCATGCGAATGACTGATTGATTGACTGATTGGAAAATTAAGGCATAAATATATATTCACTTTAGACAGTTCTGCTCATCTCCACAGCTTGACTGTTTTCAAGCACTACAGTTCGTTGTTCAGCTCTGGTCAAGTGTCTTATAGCTGAATAACACAAGGATGATTTTGAGAAATACGCTCATTTGCAAATCAATTTGGTTTTCACGAAAGACTCAACTCTCGTTTATGATATTCTACAACTGAATGCGCTGCACACAGGTCGCCTCATGATTCAGTTGGCACGATATTCGAGATATCGCAGTATATTTTCATAAAGGAACCAAATTGATTTGCAAATGAGTGTTTTTCTCGAAGACACTCGAATTAGGGTTCAACTAGAACATAAAGTTGACGGAAGCTCGTGAACTGCGCCTACCTGATGGGCCTCAAGAAGGGTGAAACCGGTGGAGCGGGCTGTCGAAGAGTTTTCAGAAACCTTGTGAGCAGTTTTCTTTATGTAAAGGACGATTTTGCTTTCAATTACAAAATGAATATTTGTTATCACCAACAAGGGAAGACGTAGCTTACCAGGCTAGACTGTAACGCTCTATTTGAGCAGACAATCTTAAAAAGATTTCCCATGCTTCCCCGAAGACCAACATTTGTCATACACCCTTTATTACCATACGATCGACGATAATGTGATTCGCTCCGAGTCATGCATGGGATGACCGAAATTGCAAACACCGTGCCCCTTCCTGAATAGAACCCAAAATATGCAGTATTTGCTAATAAATCCTGAATATGCTGTCAATAATCCTGCAGGGATTTACTAGACGGATAAATGCTTCATTTGTTGTCAACCATTCTCACCTGTTACATCTTTCTTTGGAACGATTTTCCAATAAAATCCGTTCATGAGAGAACACTTATTTTGTCAGTTCTTACTGCCGTTTTCCCTTGAAACAACATCATGTCCCCCTTCCAGAGATTTTGAATGTCCCGATCCATGTGACCCACTTTTGTACTAATCAATAATTCGACGAAACTTGTTCTTTTCACTCACTAACTCGAAAGATATCGATCTTATCCCAGAAGCTATCCTCGTATCCACGGAAAGGAATTTTATCAGCAGAAGATAAGCATAGTATTGAACAGAGGCGGAAGGAAGAGGCAGATGAAGTTCAAGGTTAAAGAAAGGTCAAAAGAGACTTGCAGAAAGCCTGGAAAACTTTTCCTACCAAGAATTACAACGCTGATCTGTTCAGCTTAACAGATGTCTTCCCGGATGTTGCCCAATGATGATAATACGCCCTACTTTTAGCTGTTTTTTCCCTCGGTAAATGTTGTATTCTAGCCCAGGGCGAATGCCATCAACCTAGTGGTTAGATAGGACATCAACACAACAGCCTTGGCTGTCCAAAGTGCACACCAGCAAACGAGAAAGACCTGTCCAGGATTTTGACTGCTATGGTTAAATGTAAGTTATGTTCCCCATAGCTGCACCTGTCAATCCTGGCAGATTCTGTATCGATCGCCTCACTCTGCCATCTACATAACTTTCTGGCTTTGGACAACTGGTGGGTATCGTGCCTTCTAAACAGCAAACACATCTGCATCTCGCGATTCCATCAAAATCGATCCTGGTACCCGAGACTTCACTAAATCCACCACCGTATTCGACTACATAGGCCACATTTGGTCACGGCATTCTCAGGTAAGCTTGACCACTCTGAGAAAGCATTTTGCAAACTGAACAGAAGTCACAGGTTAGTCACTCATTCCTGAAATCAAGTGATCTTCCAACGTCACTGGATTAGCATGAATAGAGGAAGGCTTGAGTGCTCCTGTCTAGAAAAGCTGGTATCATTTGGATATTGATAGAGCTGTGTCCCAATCGGACTTATTGAGCGTCCTCAGAAGCAAGCTTGTTACTATCTCCTTCACGGTGGTGGTACCGTGACCCACGGTAGATTCTCAGGTTAAGGCCATCAAGGATGGATCACAAAGGCCACTGGTATGCAGCTCGTTGGCTATGAAGTGTAAGGCATAATTTCGTCACTCTTCCGCGCCTTTATTTGTGTTTAAATTTGCCGTTGACTGGGTCCATAAACGTCAGATCTGAAAGTGACCTGGGGTACCTTATGTAACAAACTTCATGCGATTTCAATCACATTTGATAAGATTTTGTTGATTCTTCTTACTTCCAACATGTCCAACTATCTACCTTGTTGGTGCTCTCAATAATGAGTCGAAACTAACCTCCGTTTTCAAGTCTGTTCAAAGTAACCCATGACCGCCCCGTAACGGCGCAACTTCCCAAAATGTACGTTGCCCAGACGATTTCCCCAGAACAGCGCGTAAAACTGTTAGTTTATCTGGATTCTGCTGACCACTCCTACTGTGGAGGAACTAACGCAGTAACTGAACTTAGAAGTTAAGTGTTCGGTTGAACTGGGAGAAGGTTCTGGAAGCAGACGAAGAGTTTATTGTCCACGTCATTTTTTCCCCAAACACGCCAGCCATTGAGGCCGTTTTGAGAAATGATAGTTGTCGTGGTATAATGAGCCATCTCTTCGGTAACAAATTTGTATCTAATGACGATTTTGGGAAGCTGAGCCTGGACTTTACTTTCTTCTCCATCTCGCCGCTCGCCCCCTGTCTACCAAATCATTTTTTCCGATTAGCGATATCCGTCTGGTCATAACATATGGCCTCACATATGTCACTGACATCGCGTTTCACATGGTCACTAGTACTGTCGTCTTCTTAAGACTTTTTTCATACTCGAATGCCAGATCAAGTCACCTGACCAGTAGCCAATATGGAAATTTCATGTTGGGACAAACAACTGGAAATGTGGAATCTCTGCTTAGAGTCCAGCTCTGTCGTTCTTATCGTAAATGACGTTCCTTCTTATCTTGACACTGTTGTAGGACCACAATTAGTAGACGGCATAAAGCTTTTTGGTAGTCTGACAGAGGAGGAATGCAACTCTACCCACTTGCTGCGTAGGAGCGTGGGCATAATACAATCAACGGACCACTGCGCAGTTGATCTATTTGTTGTCTGGTACCAAACTCCCCATTTCCTTGAGAATCGTTACAGCCGTTAGACAGGCCGTTCCCTAATTCCCTAGACTGGCCAATAGTATTCTTGGTCTATAAATGCTCAATCTGTCTNATGGTCACTAGTACTGTCGTCTTCTTAAGACTTTTTTCATACTCGAATGCCAGATCAAGTCACCTGACCAGTAGCCAATATGGAAATTTCATGTTGGGACAAACAACTGGAAATGTGGAATCTCTGCTTAGAGTCCAGCTCTGTCGTTCTTATCGTAAATGACGTTCCTTCTTATCTTGACACTGTTGTAGGACCACAATTAGTAGACGGCATAAAGCTTTTTGGTAGTCTGACAGAGGAGGAATGCAACTCTACCCACTTGCTGCGTAGGAGCGTGGGCATAATACAATCAACGGACCACTGCGCAGTTGATCTATTTGTTGTCTGGTACCAAACTCCCCATTTCCTTGAGAATCGTTACAGCCGTTAGACAGGCCGTTCCCTAATTCCCTACACTGGCCAATAGTATTCTTGGTCTATGAATGCTCAATCTGTCTTGGATGAAGTGAAGCACCTTTCGTTTCATTTTTTAATCCATGATTCCTTTGCCCCGAATAAACTCAATGAAATCAGTGAATTACACTCATTTGCAAACAAATTTGGTTTCGTGAGAGACTCCCTCGGAACCCAACGGAATCTCTCGTTGTTGATGTTTCCAGGCAATTGAGTGTGCTACACCAGGCCGCCTCATGTTTCGGTCGCTACGATATTCGAGATATCGCAATGCATGTATGCTCGTAACGCACTACTCATAAGGTTGCTGGAAATTCTTCGGCAGCTCACGACTGGTGTTGCCCTTCCCGGGGCTCATCAGGCAGGCACAGTCCCAGATTTTCCGTCAATCTTATGTTCTGCTTGAAACCAAATTGCACGAAATTAGCGAAATACACTCAGTTGGAAGCAAACTTGGTTTTGCGAGAGACTCATTTGGAACTCATCGAAAGTTCGTCCTGGCTATACTGCTCCGCTGTGTGATTGACCAAATTAAAAAGAAAACCTGCGCAATTGCTCCGTCAAACTGGTTCCTAAATCCCTTGTCTCCTTTCTGCATGGTGCCACAGAGATATGCCTTGTCGCAAATTCAAAAAGTTTATTTATTAAGAGCCCATCATCCACACACACACACACTGCTCCTCCTTTTCACTCAGGCCGATCTGGATTATCCCTTTCGAAGACTCTTTCCTCTAATTCAGCACACCAATCCTGACCTAGGGTAATTATTTTGATAAACGATTACGTCTTTCCCGACTTGAGAAGCAGTTGACGCATGTAACCTTCCTTGTCAGATATCTAGGATTGCAGTTTAGGCACATCATATTATAGACAATATATATGAGCCCCAAAGAAAAGGAAAACCCGATACTGAGACATGTGATGAAAAGTGACCAAAATAGGCTTTCGACGATCAAGTTAGCCGCTTAGAACCGAAGACTGTTTAACTCAAGATTACCGACGCATAGTTCAGGCAATCATGCTAATTCTTTGCCATCCACACAACACTGCTCCTCCTTTTCACTCAGGCCGATCTGGATTATCCCTTTCGAAGACTCTTTCCTCTAATTCAGCACACCAATCCTGACCTAGGGTAATTATTTTGATAAACGATTACGTCTTTCCCGACTTGAGAAGCAGTTGACGCATGTAACCTTCCTTGTCAGATATCTAGGATTGCAGTTTAGGCACATCATATTATAGACAATATATATGAGCCCCAAAGAAAAGGAAAACCCGATACTGAGACATGTGATGAAAAGTGACCAAAATAGGCTTTCGACGATCAAGTTAGCCGCTTAGAACCGAAGACTGTTTAACTCAAGATTACCGACGCATAGTTCAGGCAATCATGCTAATTCTTTGCTGAAGCCAAAAGGACACAGCTGTTGGAGCACTATACGAAAAACTGGAAACGAGACATATCTGCATTCGAATCCGTAGGTTTGCTTCATGGACTTTTAAAATCACTTTTCTTTTGATATAAAAGGTGGCTGCAATACTAGTCAAAGTACATTACATTCTATCCAAACAACGGCATATGCTTTGATGCTGGCATCTATCCAGAATAATGGCGTATGTTCCAAGGTCATAGAAGATTCCCCATTGGTCTGCGATCTATCAGACCGATTAAGCTGAATTATCTTCATTTTCGTTTATCCCATTCATCTCTGGTTGAATTTTCCGGTTGGATTTGCATATGGAAGTCCAGACAGAATCAATAACTCATTAACTGTGCCCGGCGACAAACACTACTCCGGAAGGGGACCCAGAACACACTTAGCTACCCACATATTCACTTAAAAACTCAAATCACTTGGTACCGCCGTGTGCCGTTGCACTCTTCCGCCTAATACAGACAGCCCATAGCATCCAGAGATGCCTTCAGGCGTGAATCTCTACCAAATCCCTAGTTTTCGGTTGAAAATTCATGGCCCCTGTGACGAAAGACTGGATCCCATGGATATCCACTGCGCTCTTTAAATCCCTCAGTCTTCTTTTTCTGAAAGGGCCACTCAATAGACATGGCACACCATTAGGTTGCAAAAACTCGTTTGATTGCGGAATCTGCTGGTTGGCACGGTCAATTTGTGCGTGGCTCCCACAGACGTATTAATGCTCACCATCACTAAGCGGGACCAGATTGTTACCTGTTTACCACAGCTTGATGATGACAGGCCGTGATCATGAATTGTCGTTTTACCTTGTCCTCCTCCCGCAACAAAATGCAACCGTCAAACAAATCCAACCGACCTGTTCGACAACTACACGGTGTGTAGACTTTGGACGACAGGTTGCATAGGCGAAGCAGCATTGAGATTGGAAAACACGATGGTTGGGACGGCCTTCAAGCCGATTTGCAAGCATGCTGTGTTATCCTTAAACAGGTCATTTCAGGGCACCTGTAAATCAGCCCAGGTTAGGCATCAAGCTGTTCACCATCGTCAGAAATCTCACACCTGTTTCTCTGCAAATAATGAATCACTGTTAGCTCGGATAGAAACTAAAAAAATACTTTGTAGTGCGTAACAAGGAGTTGCAGAATCGCGTTGTGTCGTTACCTTCACGTCTTTCTTGGATAATCGCATTGCGCATGACATGCGATCCGGGCAAAGGTACAAAGTGCACCCGCTCGTAGGCTGTCTCCTGCCGCACTATACATCTTAACCGAACTATATAATTAGACCAGTTTCACCAAAGACCATAGGTATCGAGGTTCCCCTCCCACGCTTTCATTGCGGGTTGCTTTGCTTTTTAGTTGTTTTGACTCGCTTTTTAAATTACCAGCTTGGCACTGAACGAAAACCCCTGAATTTTCAAAGGAGAATGTAAACTTCTGGGAATTTATTACATGAGTTTATGGAATAGAGTAAAACGTTTCAAGTGGCCCCGACCTAAAGCTGCCACCTTGGCGTGGTGGACAGGCTTCAGTGCTGCAATGATCCCGCGGGCTACACTGGCTGGAACTTCGTTCCACAAGGTGCAACCATGCCAGCAAGGCCAAAGGGGAGCAGCCAGACCAAGAGCAGCGAGACCCTGTGCTACGAGCAATCGTGCTACGAGGCGGTCTGAGAGTAAAGTCGTACTGTCCTCTGCGACAGGAGTGTGAAGGCAGTAAGGTGTTTCCCCCAGGCGACCAGCATGTCCATATTTATGGAAGCAGCGATGCTGCCTTCCCCCGAGGAAGGACGGGTTCGAAAAGGTCGGCCCCAAAAACTGCGCACTCCGATCGCCCAACGGTTGCCCGTGAACGCCGGCGCATTATCCAATACGGTCGAAATACTTTTAAAACCAAAGAGCCCGGTGCTGCTCAAAAAGCACCTGCTGTGCACAGCCGCATTAGGAATGAGACAGTAATGCCTTATTCCCTGTGCCCTTGGGTTAGGCCGAACCCCTGCAGCCGAGCAGGTCAGACTTTTGAGTCGCCGGCTCCGGATAGGGTCCCCAAAGAAAACCCTACATTTTCCCACTGCCTTGTGGGGCAGACTTTTGAGACAGAGGATAGGGTCAGGATCCCCGAACAAAACCCCACACTCTCCCACTGCCTCGTGGGTCAGACTTTTGAGTCAGGGGCTCAAGGTGGGGTACCTCAACCAAAACCCCTTCCTCGGCCTGGGCAACAGGGAAGTATCATTTGCCCGCGCAGTTCAGCGTCCACCGATGTCCCTCCCCAACCCCTTCCCACTGCACAAGCAAACGTCGCTGGGCCATTTGACTATCAGTCATCTGACCGAAGGGCCTTATGCTCCTCGCTGCCCGCAAACATTAAAAAAATAACACCTTTCCAAATCCACAAGATACTTTCTATATAGGGGCTTTTAACGTCCGTACTCTATGTCAAATTGGCAAACGGGCAATGCTTGCTGAAACCTTGTACTCCCTTAAAATTGATGTATGCTGTGTCTCCGAAACACGCATACAAGACCCGAACGTGGTTC
>NW_008751847.1:382590-397682 GCF_000715545.1 Opisthorchis viverrini
AACCTACGTCACCTGTGGCGTAGGCGTGACATCAGCTTCTCTGTCAAGGGTCGAGTTTACAATGCTGCGGTGCGCTCCATATTTATATATGGATCAGAAACGTGGCCGCTGCGCGCCGAGGACGTCAAAAGACTTTCAGTGTTTGACCATCGATGTCTTCGGAGCATCGCCCGAATCTGGTGGGAACACCGGATCAGCAATTCCGGAGTACGTCGAATGGTATTCGGGAGAAATAACTCAACCTCGATAGGTGAACTGATCACAGTGCATAGGTTGCGCTGGCTTGGCCACGTGCTGCGAATGCCAGTCGACCGACTTCCTCGAAGGGTTCCCAACCATGTGAAGGGTGGAAGAGAGCCAGAGGCGGTCAAACAATGACTTGGCAGCGAAATATGAAAGCCATTACCAGCAAACTCAGCTGCGCTGGTCACCGCCGTCTTCCTGGATGGGGACCCCGAGACGGGCCACATCAATGGCTAGAGACCTTATCAGACATGGCCCAGTCGAGCGCTCAATGGCGCTCGTGCATCAATGCTATTGCCTTCAATGCATAGCTTCTTTTGCAACCATCCTTCACTTGACAGCCCACTGACAGTGCTGGATTTATGCACCAATTTACCAGCTCGCGCGTGCAATGCGCAGCTACCTACCCCCCCCCTCCCAAATCATCGGTGAACGAAACTGCAGCAGCTACAACCAGTGTACGACGAGTACGCGGTTCTTACAGCTGACAACGATGATGATGTTTCAAGTGGCGCATAAACTATTCGGATGCCCATCAGAAAACTGCATGACAATCTCATTTTAGGACGGACAATACAGTAACAATGATGGTGCTGGATTAGTTGATGATATTTAAATTTTTGAATGACGAGATATGCTATTCGTATACCAGCAATCACCAATAATGAGAACATATTGTTGTTTTTCCCTGCTTGTCGCAAAATGTGCAAGAAAGTCATGTCACCAAACAACCAGAAGTGGAATTTTTACAAATGTAAATCTTATATTCCAATGAACATGCAATCTTGTGGAAGCAAGTTCGTCCACATCCTTTAGAAATTACCCTTTGTCTTCCGAAGCCGAAAACACCAACTAACCAGCTACAAGCCACAAAGGTCGACTATGCGTTTTTAACAGAAAAATAGCATGGGAGCTGAGCTTGGAGTGATTCACTATTTAAAGAGAAGCAGATGCGAGATTCCCCTGTTTAAGGTCACACGAAAATGGACAGCTTGACGTCTAACCTGGGCTGATTTACAGGTGCCCTGGAATGACCTGTGTTAGGATAACACAGCATGTTTGCTAATCGGCTTGAAGGCCGTCCCAACCATCGTGTTTTCCAATCTCAGCGCTGCAACCTGTCTTCCAAAGTCTACACACCATATATTTGTCGAACAGGTCGGTTGGATTTGACGGCCGCATTTTGTTGCGGGAGGAGGACAAGGCAAAACAACAATTTATGATCACAGCCCACTCTGATGAACGTGTAACGAACTCTGTCTTACGTATTCGGTGGCGATCTTTAGTTGGTCTGACTCAACCCATGAAGCAGGCAGGCAACGCGTGTGCGGTTCAGGCCATTAGGGGCCATGCCGAAAATTAAAACAAATCCTGGCTTGTTACTGGGAGTGTTTCGGACCTCATATTCTCCGGCAAATCGCCGGCTCGTTGTATGCAACACCAGCATTAATATGCCGGTGATAAGCAGTACATCTACACTGTTCACAAAAGTTATATGTATACCTACCTGCCAAATAAAAAAATAGCAAAATGGCTTATCTCTTCAACGTCCAAAACTAATATGCCCCTCATTTCAACATCCAGATATCGGTCACTGTCTTTTGGAGATAACAATCCTCAGTATCATGACTCTAGTTTCGATTGTTTAATGGAAACTGGGTATTTTCTAGTGTTTAGGTCTGTATAATTCACGTTTGCGTCACTCTGGTTTGAAGAGTCCCTCGCTTGATTTGGCGCAGTAATTGAAGCAAATCTACATCGAATTCTGAAAGCACTGGACTCGGGTTTCACTCTTATTATAGCTCATCAGCACAGCCGTGCTGACGTTTGAACTCCACACATCTGACATGCGAGGTGAGCCCGTTACCACTACTCCCCAAACGCACGTTGGACGCATCGGAATTACCATGTCTGAACAGGCAAACATGTTAAGGCGTAGAGCGACGTGGGTGATTTACTCGATGCCACCCAGTGACTATTCTTGATGTGCCGATCGACTGACTTGCCTACTAGGACTTCCCAGTCAGATAGCAATGTGAGCGCATGAAACCTGCTGGAGAGTTTTTGATTAGAACTAAACGATTTAGTCTGTGAATATCTACCAGCAAATGTTTTCCCTTTAATCTGTGGTCAAACGACCCTGCATTAAGGGGACCGTTTCACTACCCTTCTCGGAATTCTGGCACGACAGGCTCTAGAGGATGGTCCCACGTAGCACGATGGAATTTCACACACAGATTGATAGCAGCACTAAATCGGCTGCCAATCCTGGATTGGGCATTTTGTCTCACGTTAACGAGATACATGGAATTTAGCATTGGATAGACGAAACGCATTAGCAGAAGTCACCCGGTTACAGACATCCGTCAATATCAGAAGATAGGAATTAGCCATATTGTGAGAAACATACAGCTGAGTCTAATGGACAAGAGTTGTTGGCAGCTGGAACTGGGGGTGGTGGTGGAACCAATCGTATGTAGTTAACCATCCAGTATGCCATTCAGTTATCCTTCTATCCAGTTCAGGTAGCAAGATGTCCTATTCCGATAACTTGAACGGGTGACAGAGAAATCAGTTTGTAACAGAAGGTCCTGGTAGGCAGTCAGTGTTTCGAATTAGGCGTACGTTTAGAACTTTTTACAACCCGGCGCATACCATCTTTCCCGCTTCGTCAGGTTTTTGTAGGTCTCTTTACACAAAATGCAGTACTAACTGGATTGCAAATATTCACCCCATTTGTAGTTCCTTTTACCATGTATTAGCATACAAACAATATAGATTCAATATAGTTTTTGTGCACAACTTAAGATGGTCGCACGGGGAGCATCAGCACCGATAATTTTTCTGTCGATTTAAATTACTCCATTCAAGTACACTCATTTGCAAACAAATTTGCTTCTGTGAGATTCTCACCTGGAACTCAGCTGAATATGGTTTATGATGTCCTTCAGCAATTGAATGTGCTACGCCAGGCCGTCTCATGTTTCGACTGGCACGATTTTCCTGATATCGCGATAAATCTACGAACGCAATACACCACTCATAAGGTCGGAGAATCTTCAGCAACCTCATGAGTAGTGTACTACGTCCACACTATTACACTAATATTTCATCGAGTGCATAGATTTACCAGTCTAATGTCGACGCGGTTCATTCTGTTGTCATTCGCTGTTCATAAGTTTGCCACAGTTTGCAGTGACTCCACCAGTTTGCTTCGACATACGTGCGCACAAAGTTCGAAAAGTCTGTCTAAAGTAAGAATCTCATAACATCAAATGAATAAGGCGATCCAATCTCAGTTATTTTACTTGCATTGCTAACACAGAATGAAGCGTGACTTAAGTGAGAGCAATGAGAATATGAAGACAACATTGAATCACAGCCGACTTAGGGCTAGACGAAGGCGGAATGATATAACGTAGGCAAAATACTGATGAAGAGCAAAGGAATACAAAATCTAATCTCTAAGGCGCGTTTTAGTTAACTTGCTACTCGTTAACGATATGGTTAGCAGGAAAATGAACAAAAAATTTGGCGTTTCCCGATAGGACAGATCGGACGATAGTTGTCTGTGCGTCCACAGATGGAACATCCCTCATGAACTTTGCGCATCCGATCGAGCTTTGAGGAAAAATGAAGAGAGTGGAAATTTTATGTTCTCCCATCTAATGAAGTAGGCTTCGAATCCAGAACGCACACCTGTTTTTTTTTCAAATAATGGCCGGACAAAACGAAAACCAATTGTCCTAGCTATTAGTCCGCAAAGTATTTCATGTGGACCAACAATGCCGAGGACACCTGATATGATGACATCATCTCCAGTCTACTGCACCAATTAAGGTCCGAAAATTACCGCACCAGAACCGGTAATTAGGCATCTGAGTAGTATAGTATAGACATCCAAACAACAGCTATCATTTCCGATATTTTCTCCAAATTCTGTGCTAGAGGAACCTTGCCGATTCATAAAGGTAACCCGGGAATTTGTGTGAATCTGGAACAGACATCTGTTCAGTTGCTGTTGAACCGATAACAACGGTCTAAACTCAGCTTCACCTGGGTTGTCTGGTGGGAAATCGGGACCATATTCGCCTACTTTTGTCCAAAACCAATCGAATCCCGCAACGTCTGATTCTATCGAGTGAACCCATCAGGATTCACAGGATCTAGGGATATATCCGGGAACTAGATCAAAAAGATCACAGGGGCGCAGAGAACAAACAATCATGACTACAATGTTGTTCTCAGTGCGAGTTGGGAAATAAAAGATCGGTCAACTATAGCCCTGGGCTGCAAACGCCAGAAGCCTCCTGCTGAGAAACTCATCTGGAGCGACTATCATAATTCCTAATCAAAATAACGGATCACTGCAGGGATACCAGCATGTTCCGGAAGACTGTATATTGGTAGACCAAATCCGTAAATGTAACTCTCCTCACTAACTGGCAATTTAAACTGTGCTGTGTTGGAACGCAATGCGTTTCGGTGATTCGAAACACACCACCACTTGGATCCGAATGTAGCCCTCTGCCAAGCGTTCCACGTTCGAATATTTCATGAACTCTCTAGGAAACTGCAGAAGCAGTACTGCAGATGTACCGTAGTTTTCGGCATTTCCGGAGCTGGTTTGTTGAAATGTACTTATGGCAGTTACACTGACGTTGGTGGATCACTCTGATAAACAGCCTTGGGTTGTTTATGACTATATCCTCACCGGTATTTCAAACAAATCTGTGGTGTCTCGAAAGTAGTGTATGCAGTTGAAGGGAACCAAATAGAGGACAGTAGTCATGCCTGAACAGACGGTGCTTCACTTTTATGCAAATTATTTTAGGGTAAGTCATCTAGTGAAGGTCAACTAGATGGACGACAGTCTTGCAGATGAGTTTGTATTGAGCATTAGAAGTGGGATGCAGCACAAAACAGCAGTAAATTATCATAAAACTGAAAAATGGACAACCGATCAAGAATTCAATTTTTCCGGGGACATATACTAATTTGTCAACCAGGGACGAAACGCGAAGCGAGCTGCCTAATTATCGGCACACATGACACACGGTGAATTTATGGCATCCTAACATTGGATATACGCTGAAAACATGTTATTCGAGTCCATCTGTCTAATTTAATTCACAGTTCAAACCGCTTGTGTCCTATGCAACCTGACAAAATCGAGGCACCAGAATGTTTTCATTTCTAAGTTCCTCATACGGTCATTTGTTTTGATCCTAACATTTTAACTTTTTCAACAGATGGAATAGGTTTGGCTTTTTTATCCGAATGGAATTTCAAAAACCAGTCAAAAAATCTAACTTGAACTTGGGTTCTTTTATCGTATACTATACCAGCTTCCAGCACGAAGACATCTGCAACCGAAAAGATTAGTAACCATTTTATAGACGATTTGTAATATACGCATTCTAATCAGCCGTTGAAATGGAATGAAATGTTTTGAGCTAGAACATCAAAAGCAGTTTGCCAAATAAAATGCACATTTCAAATTCCCCAAACATCCACTCTCAGTGAAAATCCGTACTGGTCTCCACCAAACTGACACAGTTGAGTAACAAATCACAAACTCCGTTTCGGAATATGAAACCGCAAATTGAACGTATAGCCCAGGGAGTATATCTCTCGTTTCTTAACTTGATGAATACCTGCAAATTACAGCTTTGCTGGAAGTTCATGCCGCCAGTGCTTGAATCGCCATTTCGTTTCATCGAGCGTTTGTTTTTCGGCAAGTGAACTTCCGTTTGAAATAAAAAAAACATCGTTAGTCCAAACACAAAATGGAGGCTCGAAAATGCGTACCATTCACCAACAACTAGTTGTCCGACTATGTGTTCTGCTTAGCAAACTTCGACTGTTTGTTGCCTCAGACCTGCCTAAAACTCGCAACCGATGTTTACATCCCTCATTCATAAACAAATGCGCCGGGGATAGAGAATAACTCAAACCGAGTCATCTAGGCTTAGTTATGAATCAGACATAGAAAACGTAAGTACTTGGTCAACTGGATCGATCGGTACTTGGATAAATAAAGTGATCAGCAGTAGAACCCTTCCGGTGCCTAGCTGTCATGCTACCCGAAGGAAGCACGAGTGCTGGGATACTGCCAAGTTGCCCAAGCCTAGACAGGGTAAGTCGAGAGGCGGAGGTGGGATTCGAACCACGGACCTTCCGGTCAGTAAATTCATGCTCTTTCCACTTGGACCATCTCGCCCCAATCGGATAAATACTGGAAACTTATCCTCGTTCCCGTCAACCATAGGTACCAGACAACTTTCCGGATTGATGCAGCTGAATCGTACGGTTTTTGTCGCAAGAGGGATGAGGACACAGAGCTTTCACCTCACCATTAGTGAAAAGCGTTTGGAAATTACCAAGACGGAATCCATCAGCCAATAGTAGGGCATTTGTGTGAAACCCAAGGCATGTAAACTAAGTGTCACTGGGTTGGTTCAGTCTAGTAGAACAAGAAATATTACTTACCCTAACATACAAACCTCAGGGAGACTCTAAGTAGTCGCTTGTCTACACACACGCATATATACATGAGGTGTGCGAAAAACCAGAGAAATTAACACAAAATCCAGTGGGAACAATGTACTAGGAAGAACGAAGGGCAAACAGAAAACATGAAGCAATGCCTTCTTGAGTAGTTTTGTAGAATCTGCTTTGCAAGTAGCAATTTCAAGCTGAATAAACAATGTCCTTAAACAGTAAAAGATCATAGATATGTCCTGGAGAGAATCCGTTAAAGGCAACGAAAAATACATTTGGATTCCATAAATACAATTGAATGTAACTCAGTGTTTGTGGAGATTTTGTCCTGTGAAGCCAGTCTATGCTGAAAAGCCGAGAAGCACTGTACAGCGGTTTCATCCTTATTGGGAATCATCAGTAGGGCCCATCTCACGAAACTCCGAAGAGTCTCGAATCGGCGAACTCCCGGCTAGTAGTTTGAACACTTAACCTTTCGGCCACGAGTGGCTGATCAGCAGTGTGATTGACTCGCACTTAGACAGGATATAGCGCCGCTCATCCNTCCACATCACGCGGTCACACGTGTTGACTGGCGCCTCGAGCGACGACTTCTCAGATAGAAGTTTCCCCCATCGGGTGAAGTTTATTCTTCCACTGAGCTACCAATAAGAATTAAACAGCTGTACAGTGCTTCTCGGCTTTTCAGCATAGATTGGCTTCAGTTAAAGGACGAAATCACCACAAAAATCCCAAATCTCCTCACACTACCAACAATGTAACGCAATGTCTCCTGTTGGAGCACGGAATACGGAACCAGACACGGTGGATTGTAAAACAAAACATGTACATTACTAAATTTCAGACGGTTGGCTGATGAGTAGTTAATGTTTCTAAATAAGGGAAGTTATTCTAATGCGAAACACCCATAAATTAAAATTTTAAAATCCATCCATGCCTCCGGAAAAAAATAAATGTCAAAAGAGTTTAATTGCTCCCAAGCTGGTGCCGCCGGTATTTGCCGTATTTCTGTCTGTGGTCAAAATATTTTGTTGCTGAGCAAACAGGTTAATTTCATGAAAACCGTAACCTTATGTTTAATTATAGGACACGTGATTCTCCCTTAAAGCTAATTATTTTACCGTCCACATATAGCTCTCATTGTGGCTGGTAGACGTGAGTTACGGAGGCCTTCTAAACCTGTGTCTACAATGTTGATATCACGACAGGTCTCTCTTATCCTCGTAGAAGCGAAAATGTTCTGCCCGCATGTCCAACCGAGATATTCCCGGCTAGATTCCATAGACGGTAGGCCCAGGATTCAACTCTTCATGTTACTAAATTACACTGAACTATTATTTAATCTTAGTGGAATTATCTACTTTCCAACTCGAAAAAAAAATTTCAAAGCCGACGGCAGACTAACAATTAGTCCAGTCAGATTTTGTGCTTCCCGTGCAAGTGAACGGCAGACATCAAAGGTTTGTGCTATCACTTTCAGATGACAACGGAAACCAGCCGTAAACAAACGGGATAAACCGTCGCTTGTGACAAAACCAACAAATTTACTCGGTACTTCGTGACTGCATCTGTGACAACATAACGGTAAGTTTTTCAACAAAACACTATTCGCATGTCCAGCAAAAACTTAGACAACCGTTTTCTATTGTGTAAAAATTCACTTTACTCTTGATTTATTTGTTTGGATCAGATATTGGGGACATCGTGCTTTGTTAGTGACACAGAAATTATTCTACTGGCAGGTAATCGTTTGTGGAGCTGTTGAATGTTACGACTTACCTTGATCTATGCATTCAGCAATATCACTGAGCTACTTAAAACATGGTGGAGTTGATGTTGAGTTCCCGCGATCGTTCAACTGTCGACGCCGACCGATATGTTTCCGCCGAACATAACAATAAAGCCAACACTGTTGAGTGTTTAGGTTCATAATTTGGTGGAGTAAAGTGGGAGTGACTAGAAAAAACGAATGCAATCCTGCAAACCCTGTAACCGCGGATAATGTATGGACTACTTGCCACTTTTTACCAAACAGAAGACAAATCTGGCCAAAATGTGCAAATCTGCTTCGCAAAAATGTGATGGTTATATTGGTGCTCATAAAGTCACATTGGCCTTCGAAAGTCTATTACCTGATTTTGCGAGATAAGTATCGGCTCATCCAAGATGATCCAGGTAACGCACTCAGAACACGGAGGCGTTGTCAGAGACCCCGGATATGTGTAGTATTTCGATAGGTTTCCTGAAACGAAGAAGGTTCAAAATTAGAAAACCGTGAGAGCGTACGAGTAATCAAAACCATGTGTTACACACTGGACACAAGGTGCCTAGATATTTGTGAGTTCGCACACTGGAACAAAGGCTCCATTGGCCAACACGACCTTACATTCAAAATCGTCCCGGTACACTGTTGACAGTTAAACGGCTTCCAGCCCAGTATGTATCGGAGCATGTAAATGTGGTAGAGGAAATCATTCCGAACACCAGTCAACCACAGGTTAGAGTACAGTTTGTTCCGAAGCCCAGTTTGCGACCCCGGCACACACCAGTATAGCTGATTGTTGGTCCTGGATCGGACTCGGTATTTTTCAAAAACAACCAGGTCCTTTGTATATAGCATCATCCTGTTTTTCCAATCTAGTGCTGCTTTTCAGTACATGAATATTTTGATTTGGGATAAATTCCGTTCTTTGTCAGTTGCGAAAACGCAACAACCCGCATGTTGGTTCACACTTTTTCCTATCCATCGGATATATTTTTTTAGAGTTTTTGGATGGTTTGTCCGATTGAAATATTCCCAAGACGAGTTCAAAGAATCCGCCAGCAAGTGGACAATTCGTTGAGTCGATCTGCCTCAGTTTTTTTCAGTGGTCCACTCTAATTGTTGGGACTAACGTTCACACCACTGACAAGGCCACCGGTTAAAGTATTTTCAGCGTTCAGCATCTTATGCCACCATTTGACCAAGCTTCTTTGCAAAGTGAAGGAAAACAAGAAGGTGAACTGCGTCATTAAAAACTTTCCGTGAGGATTTTCTTTTTTCAAAGTGAAGGCAACTCAGAGGCATTCAAATCAGCACTAATCAAGTATTATAAATTATTCTTTCATCCCGTTAGTCCATACCAAATGGCGCATCCATTTCCGCTCATACTGAGGTTTGTCGCTAGTGCACAGTCCGGGCCATGCGAAGATTAACCTTCCAGTCAGCTGAATTCGATCAAAACCCTTTGCGTCAGTCATATGGAAAAATATCGATTTTAACCAGCTGTTGCTACATTATGGCAATCAGCTGACTGCTGCTGCGTAGTCGTGGCGTTTTATCCAAACGGTTGTCGATTCTGCTTGATTCGAGCACAATTTTCCTAGAAATCAATCATACAAACTAGTTGCACGTAAATGGTTCCACGCGATAAGAACGCACAACTCTCCATAATAGTCATACAAAAAACACCAGTCAAAACGGCACGTACTTACACATGTGGTATAATGGTTTTACCATTTTATATGAACGATACCCAAACGCTGAAGAGTACATTCAATCTGCAGTTAGACTGTTATTTCGGACAATACTTAGGCGCCTGGATTTCTTCATCAACGCTTCTGCTGCTGCTACGTTCTGAGACTTTTGACGAATGTTCCCTACGATTGTTTCGTCAACCGAACACAGTTTGAAGCTTGTAATAGCCATGAAAACACTACTTTCCCAAACACCTTCGAGATCTTTCGTTCCCTCGGCCTTCTTCCGGTGACTAAGCCATTCAATGGATGCAGCTTGTTGACAATATGGTCTTCAGCTAGTTGGTTTCCGGCCATTCTAATTTGGGGCAACTGGACTCCATAGCTGGTCCGCCCACCCAATGCGCCGAGGTACCATTTATGTTATTGGCGGGCAGCGGTCACGTCAAGTGGTCCGCTTCAGTAACTGACCTGTAAATACCTGGGTATGTGAAAGTATGTCACACCTGTGCTTCTTGGGGTTAAAAGACTTTGGTCCTATCTTTGAGGCGTAGGAAGTCTCAGTTCCGGTGATCCTTAACCTTAAATTTGTTGCCGCTTCACCTCTGGTCCTTTTCTCCTGCCTTCTTGGCTAAATCGAGAGAGGAAGACTGTGTTTTGTTTGTTGGCCAAGTTGGGCTGATTTGAAAACAATATGGTCTCGCAGGTAACGGTCACTTGCAGCAATTCGTTGCATTTGAGATGTTGTTCGAGAGCCTTTTAAATCGAACCTTACGTCTTGCAAAGTTATCTCTTGAAAACGATCCCGACATGTGCGCCATCAAAAAATACACAAACCAACCGATTTGGAATGCCATCAGGTTTTGTTTTTCAATTTTGAAAAAGCTGGGAATCCTGTTTGGCAAAACCAATAGAAAAGTGACTTTTACAAACCCACATACAGAATGGTCGTTGGCTTGTTCGCTGAGCTGGGCAATTTGGTTGCAAACGCTTCATCACCAATCGAGGTGACATCATCAGTGCGTAGTTGTCAATTTTGAAAAAGCTGGGAATCCTGTTTGGCAAAACCAATAGAAAAGTGACTTTTACAAACCCACATACAGAATGGTCGTTGGCTTGTTCGCTGAGCTGGGCAATTTGGTTGCAGCTCAGCGAACAAGCCAACCGACCATCTAGCTACCTGAGCTACCGACATTCTCCTCTATAGAAAACCACGTACAGAATGGTTTTCAAGCACCAAACTTGTGCAAACATGTGCGATATTTCGATTAAACACTGTTGCATTTACTAGAGCTTCAGCACTTGAAAAATCATGTATATCAAACCCTGAAGGAAGTAGCGGCCCCACTGTCTATAACAGATAGTTCAACAACAGCATGATGTTTTACTGACATGCCATAGCTGCTGCAATGCATTCCAGTACCAGCTAGTTTGATTGACTGAACGATATGTAATATGGTGATAAGTCCCACAACACTGACTGAAACTTCGGCGACTGTTGACTGATGGTTAGAAATGGGTATTCGATTCGCCAGCCGTGTATAGCACTTGACGTCAAACTATGGACTAGCTCGTCAGTTGCATATAATTTGGTGTTGAAATAAAACATAGGTTTGGTGGAATTTCAAAAAACACACGCAGCAAATGGCCTCGGCGAGAACAAGACCAGCAGCGGGCTGCTGGGAAGATATCAAAGGCATTATTGATATTGTATCAGGTGCACAAGATTTAAGAATCATTTTTAGTTAGTTATGAGAAGTATCAAGGGCTGTCTATCAAGTGAAGCGCTCAATCGTATCAGCAACTAGCCCATCCGAGTTACTTTGACAACCACCATATGCTAAGTGGTACAGCATAAATTGCAAAACTGTCCCTAGATCGTCTCTCTTTTGGCCGACCAAATTGTTTCACAACGCTAAGCAACCGATTTTACGGTCTCCTTTGTATTGACTGAATGCAGGTTTGTAGGAACCGGTGCTTGTCAGTTCAGCGGCCGACAAGTGTGAGCCAGAGTACCGCGGCGTACCGGATGCTGGGGTTCTCTGGAAGATGTTTGACCGGAGAACAGAAGTAGTCAGAAAGGGAAGATGTGAAGAGCCGCCAGTGGATAAAACAACTTGGCCAGACCCACTTCGGTTCTCTAAGATTATCAGTCAGTAGAGATGAGTTTTCGTGAAAGCCGTCGAGTGAGGAAACACCAGAGTATAGCTAAACATACTGCGTCATGCGAATGCAATCTGGACTTGCTTTTCAGCGATGCACGCCACTGATACACTTGGAATAGATGCCACCAGAATAGACCGTGAGAAATATGTTTTGACAGCTTTCGGCCCGTAACTAACGTGCTGACACTGGGCATGAATTCTCATAACCATCATCGCGCAGATCAAAGCAGGTCGAGTCACGATAACCATAGAAAATAATGTGGGTTTGGTTTCAGCTCAGTTCGTCTGTATTGCAGGCCACCAGTCCACCCTAAACAGCATGTTAAATTTTAAGTTTGTTCCCGTTTTAGTCTACAAATTCTCCACCATGGCAACGAGCATTCCGGTGTGTTAAGCCTGTAACAGCAGCAACATTGTGTAGATCTGACGGGTTGGCTGCAAACGCCAGCCGGCCATGCCCTGTGAGTGATGCTGGCCACAAAGGCACACTCCGTATACAGCTTAGGTTTCAGCCGCTTGAATGTCCAAACATGGTTTGACAATCATGGGCAGGTGGATGGTCAAGTTGACGGCCATAGAGTTACTTTCCCTTATTTAGCCTACAGTCTTAGCTTCCTGGGTTTTCAACCAGGTGAAGAGCTTTCAGCTGGCTGTACACGTCGCTCAGCACAAACTCCATGTAATATGTCACATCGTATATGCAAGCTTCAGGTCTGTGTAACTTCAAATTCCGTTATTTAACTACTCGGACATTCGTATGAGAGTGTTCTATATTCGATATTCGCGTGAAAACAACGAGGGTGATTAGCAGAGAATTGAAAGTCCAGAACATTCAACTTTTGCATAAACTGAACTAGTTTTAAGTCATGCTGTGCTGTCCACTGCAGTCCAATAAATTGATTGCTAGACGCTGAAATAGTGTACGAATAATGCGCCGCAATCATTATTATTCCATATCCCGTGAAATTTCGAAATCTTGCTGTAAGTTCCGATTACGAATGAGCTTTTGGAACCAAACTATTACTGGCCCTTTAGTGCTCAGTTTATTCCAACTTTGTGGTGGAAAATACTTCCAAGAAACACAAACCAGCAAATACCCCAGGAGAGAACAATCTCCAGTCTCTCAAACCTCCCGCGAGGAAACATTCAGTTGAATTTGAGTACCTAAACATATTGGGTTGAACCTTTTTGGTGGAAAAGCTGAATGTTTTAGTTATCGTAATGAACGTGGTTATGGCAGAATTTTCGCCATACTCAACGGAGTTAAGTTGAGCTAAGTCGAATGGAAGAAACACCAAACAATACGGAAAATCCCCAATCCGCCAATGATGATCTAGTCAATGCGGTGGAACGACCTAATAAAAAACCCAATAGCTGCTAGGGTTTCCCGCATTGCTTTAGAATGCATTTGTTTAGAATGCGTTCACTGCATTTGGGGGTCATCATTTAGCGAATTGACACGAAAAGTAATGTTCGAATCGACCCAGAAGACAGGGTGCGCATGCATCCAATCTGTGGCCTTCGGTGCATAGCTCCCCTCTCGACCTCCTGTGAAAAAGTCCCTTGAAATCCCTGTATTCACGCATC
Source organism: Opisthorchis viverrini (assembly GCF_000715545.1). NCBI lineage: Eukaryota > Metazoa > Platyhelminthes > Trematoda > Opisthorchiida > Opisthorchiidae > Opisthorchis > Opisthorchis viverrini. The sequence goes on from NW_008751847.1 coordinate 396,546, forward strand.
AGTTACTGTCCTCAAAGAGCAGATATCCAACACTACCTCCCCAGATCATCGGTGAATGAGACCGTTGTAGCGATAACCCCGGTACAACAAGTACGCGGTTTTTGCACCTGAAGATGATGATGATGGTGGTGGGTTGCCAATATGAGTATGAAGCGTGCACTACAGAACAAGCACGAAGCTGTATCTGATTCGCGTAAAAATCGTTTTAAATATCCGACTGTATTTCGGGTATTATTCCAGTGATTCAGTAAGCTCGTGAAAATCTCCTTCCTTACTATCCACCTACTCAGCAAAGCACAGCTCAGACGTGCTATAAGACGCTTGGTATCGACTAAGGGTGTTTTTGCACCAAGAGAGTGCTGCATCTTCACTATTGTATGCTTTTGAAACATGGATGCTCACGATTGAAAAAATACTAACAACGCAAGTCGACTTAGCACAATACCAACCCCTGCACATCCCACCGCAGCAGCCTCTGGATCACCAGAGGTGAGTAGCCAGAAGCGAGTGGAGACTGACGGGGCGGTTAACTCAATCACTGTGCTTGCATCTTGAATTCTCGTTTCTGAGACACAGCACACATCAATGCCAAGCGAGTCCAGTGTGAGTGCAAGAGCAGCTTGTTGTCCTGCTTGCTTCAGAGTGCGGACATTGAACGCGGCCAGATAGACTGGGTGTCGAGGCTTGAGGACCGATTTGGAGATTCCTGAAGATGTCGGCACCATGTAACGAGCAGATGCTGCACGCAAAACCAACGCATGACGAACGGAGTCATCAGACCTAAGTGCTTGGCCTACAAGGTGAGAGTTATTAATGGGGTGGGGAGAGGGGGAAGAAAAATTGTGTGAGGGAGAAAGAAGGGAGGCGTCAGCAGTAGCCTGTTTTCGCTTACCCGCCCTGCTGTATGCAGCAAGTAAGGCGACCCGGCTGATGGCACCACGCGACGGCCGATGTGGCATGAGAATATTGTTAGTTGTGTAGGTCATGGTTGTACGAGGGCTGGGATACTGCCAGGGCGCCCACACCTAGACAGCAGGACGATTAGGGTCCTCAACCAAAGCCTTTGGCTCAAAAGCATAACCGCAAGACAGCGGTGTTTGGCGGGGAAATGCAAATGCATTACCTTTTCTACGAACA
>NW_008751847.1:397697-423101 GCF_000715545.1 Opisthorchis viverrini
CAGAGAGGTGGCCAACCCTTGACTTGGCGGAGGAGTATGAAGGAGATCACGAAACGCTTGGGTGCTGTCGGTGCTACTCGCCTTCCAGGATGGGGACCGCGTGATCCTCACTGTGCCTGGTTGGAGACACTACAAGATATGGCTGCCAACCGATGTCAGTGGCGTTCTTGTTGTCAGTTTCTATCCAGATTGCCTGAGTGAATGTCTGGAGGTGTAGGCACCTCGGAATGATTGTGTTAAGCTAGCACTAAGTCCCTTCCCCATCCACCTTTATTCTTCTCTATACAATAAGGCTTTCAAATAAGTCATGGTTGTACGGCAGTGAAGCATCGGTGTCGAACACTGATGCCAGGCTGTCGATGGTGATGATATTCGTGGGAATCATAGGCCGGAACTTCTGAGGCATGTTTCGCTGGAATAGATACACGAGTGGAGTTCGGCTCACCCCCATAAACATCCGCTTTTGATTGAGCTAACGTCCCCAAAGACGTTACGATCTAAAGTGTTCTCCAGCGTGAACGGCAATCCTGCGAAACGAAAAGCATATTTCTTAACAGCGGCTCAAATCTGTCATATTTGAGAGCCCTGGTAGAATAAACTTAAAGGACTACTTTTCTGTCAGACGGATGCTGTTACGACAAAAATACCGGTATTACATATTTCTCGCCTAATTGAGCCTTGTATTCGCCAAATACCTTCATTTACGCTGCTTTTTGCGAACCACAATTCGCTGAATTCCGTTGGGTAAACGCTTTGTTGTAGAAAAAATCCCCCAGACTATATTTGGACTAGAAAATATTTTGTCTGTTCTACTAAATTATCCACTTTCAAATCGAATCTTTCTCATTTACTCCACCTGGTTGCACCTGATTGATCAAACGCCTGAAAAGCGTCGGTCGCCACAATGCAATCACTGGTGGATCTGTTCATTCGATAAATGAATAAATCGTTTTGTCTGTTCTGGCTTTCGTTTTGAATCTCATTTATAACTACCCAAGGCACTTCTACAAAAGGTGATGCAGCAATCACTAGATAACTTGCTTGTAGCTACACTGTCACGCCGTTTGACTGCTGTTTGCTTTCATAATTGAAAACTCCACATTGTGTGCGATCAACGGGGGGGGGGAATAAACCCTCAGTAGATCACATTCCCGAGAATGGCAAGAATCACTCATCAGAAATCAGTAGTTAACATCTTTTTGCAGCTCCTCGTGTCTGCCCTAATGTCAGGTACAATCAGGAATTGCGCAAATTTCTTTTTAGTTAATTTCGGGATAATAGCTCACTGCTCTCAATCATCACTGATTTCTCCGTATCTTACTGCCTCCATGATCCTTAGTTAGGCCCTTGTACACACTGTACGCTCTGCTTGCATTCGATTTGATATATGTATGTCAATGTATTCCTAAAAAGTTTCCACCAAAAGCAACAACCCTCTCGTAATAATCCACGGTAAGAGAATGATAAAAGCAAGTCATCATTATGACCGAAGTTCGCCCGATTTCGAGCCATGTCATGGCATTCTGAACAAGACTGGTAAGTTCTGATCTGAAATAATGAATACATTACTCATGGAAGGCTCCTCGGGTCCTGATTAGTTACCTTATAAAGATGGTGCTGCTAACTGATACCCACTGCTTTGCTCTGCTACACAAAGTTAAAGAGATACTTAACGCATGAAGTGATGGATCGTTAAAGTCCTACAGGAGTTCACTAGAAAAATTTGTGAAAACAAACTATTTTAACCTGGCCAAGACAATTTTGAAAACGCACATTTAGGTGGAGTGTCCAGCGAACTAAAAAAAGTCATGGTCCATGCTCGGACAACGATCCTCGCGGAAGCCAAGAGTGAAAAAACGTTACGGAATTATTAACATTTTAAGCAATGTACCACTGAAAACGAAGACTTTTTGACGCACCGTGGTTTACAGCATACTTAATAACGATGCTATTTTCGCATCAAGTAGAGAATGCCCAAGTCAGTTACGACAATGTGCATATAATTCTCAAACAGTGCTTCTCAGGGTGGGTGCACAAGACACACCTCTTAGTGGTCTCTAAACAAACTGTATATACTGAAACAACATCAACGTTAAGGTCTAATAATCCCCTTCGACGGGTGACTACCGGCTTCATTCCTCTTGGGGATCACCAGGTAGGTGGTCGTGTGTAACAGTAAGATTCCAAAGTGAACATGTGGACATGAGGCTTGCTAAATAGGTTTGAGAATCCAGTTTATGGTGCCCAATTTCAAAATCATTATCCTTGTAGTCTACTTCATTCAAAGTGCGCTGTTGAAGCATAAATGAATAAAACCGACCAAGAGGATTTTTCTCAACCAAATTGCAAAGAAATGTAGTTCGGTAATTTCGAACAATTTGGGTTCAAGCAATGCTGACAGAAACCTGGGAACTGCGCCTACCTGATGAGCCCGATGAAGAGCAAAACCGGCCGTGTGATATCGAAGGGTTTTCAGAAACCTTGTGAGTAGTCTGTTACTTCAATGCGAAATAGCACAACACTCTTAATGACGACGTAAGTCTGGAAATTATGCAGCTAACCGCGTTCCACGCTGGAAACAACTATCATCGTGCACAGTAACACTTGTTTGCAAAAAAACGCCCAATTGTATTTGTAATTGTGCCACTGGTCTGAAAAAGTGCCTGGATATCTGGCGGGGCAACAAATTCGCACCCCTGATGAACAAGTCGATAAATCAGTGAATAATACTACGGCCATGGATTAGTGTTCTTGGCTCGATTCAACACAGGATATAGGGCAACGGAAGCTTGTCGAGCATTGATTTTGCCACACACTCTATCACTCACACATCCGTGATTGTTTGTTCAACAGCCTGCCATCCTCTAATTCCCAAATTTTAATCACTCTTCCCGGCAACAACCAGTAATGGCAGTAAATCCATGTATTCAATCCATAAAAGACGTCAACCTGATTCAATCGCACTGTGCATGGACGGGCTACTATAGGGATGGTATTTTTAACAGCTAAAGTGGCGAAAAGTTGGTTGTTCAAGCGTGTCAAATAAGCAGTTGTTAGAAACACTCATTCACGTAAAATTTGCTTCTTGTGTCGGGCTATTTAGAGCGCCGGTGTTACAGATGAGCGCACAAATCTATTAAAGCAAGTGTCGCATGAATTTATAGGCAACCGCTCACCTTAATGAGTTTGCCGCATATTACATTGAGAATCATCGACGGAACTTTGTGATTTGGACAGAGGGTTGCTGCAAACCGTATTTGCTTTAGAGGGATTTTTTATGCGTGCAGTTCTACTCATGAGGGCTTTAGTACGTCATCCAGGAGCACGAGAAAATCAAGTAGTCATATCACTGCACCCCCGAATCCGCTGCAGGTTATGAGATCAGTTAGAAACTCTTGGTTTGTGACGTGCTTGAGACGTCGGAAATCAACATGAAAAGAGACTGAATAGGTTTAATTGTTTTCTTCTCCATCTAGCAATAAACCAAATAAAAAAACTGAGCTGGCGCAGGCAATTAAGTTATATAAGTCCACCAGATTGCCCTTTTAGATCACTTGCCCAGCAACCATTCAACCAATCATGTACAAGGGAACAAGTCTCCTGGGTATTCGTTCCTACACACCATAGAACAACTTTAGTGAGTTTATTCCAACCAAACAGGTCAGTAAGTGATGCTCCTCAAAAGCGAAGTCAGCAACTAAAGATCCTGTCAAGGAAGTATTCTGAGGATGTTTTTTTTTAATTTCCGGGACAAAACACACAACTCCACTCAAAAACTGAGAAAAACTTACTTGGAAGAAACTCTGACAGTTTTATTACGGGGTTCACTGATTTCTTCTCACCAGCCTTCAGGCCAACGAGGTTGTTGAGCAAACGTTCAAAAATTGGATTCCCGTCCTTCCCTAGCTGAAGCAGCAAAAATCGTAAAAAAATCTTTTCATTTTGACTGCATGTGAGGAAAGTAAAAATCCATGAAATTCACAGCGCACACGATTTCGTCACTCAAGCAACCGGATTTATGAAAACAACGGTCTGTTATATTATTCACCCCTTCACAATTGGTTAATATAGTTGGTGGTCCAACAGATTTTTATCAATAATAGTTGTATTCACTGGATCATAATTCTAGGAGGAAATACTGTTGTTCCCAGGCAGAGTTATCTCACCCGCTTAAACTGAAGCGCGACCTGATTAGAACCACAAATTGATAGAGACCAGTCGGTCGTTCGTCTTGTATTTTTCCGTACTATTACTTTTGATCGACAGGCATTTGAACAAACTCGGGGGAAAACGCATTTCAGTGTTCCAGAAAGACAGAGGGAGAGAGAGAAAGGAAGAGATTGTCATTTGCCATAGTACGTGTGTGCGTATGTGTACGTCCCTCTGGACTGGACTTATTTGTGGACAGAAACGAAGGTGTTTCCCGGTCTGAAAATCGTCACAATCAATAGACGTCAAAGAACGAGTGATACGTTGTGTACCTGCAGGCTGTTCTTATGATCGACGAGAGTAAAGGAACGAAAGGGGAAACGTGATGCCAGGCGTTTCGTCTGAACCACTCGGTCATTGAAAAGTGGTCTTTGAGGATGCATTTATGACGTCACGTGACTGCTTGTTTGATCACCGTCAGAGCGTTTTGTGCCCCACCTGTGTCCTACACGAAAATAACTTTCAACCAAAGTCGACCAAACAGTAGTTCATGCGAATTTTATTGTCCTTTCGAACAATATACTCACGTGAATGCTCATGTCGACATAACAACTCACTGTGTGTTCCTGAGGTCATTCTTCCCTGTCTTCTATGAAGATTGTGGGTGACTTCTTTGTTGGTGGCCATCCTCATAGAGGCTTCTTGGGACTAATGACCGGGTCTCACAAGGTATTAAAAATCTCATGTCGCATTTACTGCATGCAAACAAACTATATCCTTTGGAGATTTGTTCTGATTTTCTAGACACAATCACATATGAAAACTGAATCACTCGTTGTCAGTGAAAAGTAGCTTGATACCATGAATAATGACCAAGTGAAGCTTGACGCATTCGATTGAATACTATGAGCAATAAACTGATCCAAGGCTACAGTGAACCAACTGACGGTATACAAACCCAAATTTACTAGTAGTTATGTTTGGCTAGAACAATATCTAGCGTGACAGGCTAGTAAAATGTAATGTACGGTCACCTGGCATAGGTTAAGAATTTACCCTTACATCAACATGCACAGTCAGGAATGAGTGCTGATTTATGAACTTGAAAATGACGATGCTGATGACAGTCCAGAATCGCAGTGAAGTTTCCGGAACAGACACCGTTTTTTCAAGGACACACATCTAAAGACAAATCCGTTATTAAATACAAGAGGCAAAAAATGACAAAAACAGGCCAAATGTTTTTCGCCACTGGCGGTTAAGAAATGGACGTGGTGCTTGAAGGTCATTCCTTGAGTGATCACATTCATGTAAATCCGCGTTAGTTAAGGTGAATGACCCTGGCATACTGAAACGCATCGGTAGTGTTTATCTGATCACGCTTATAGGCCGAGTGATGTACAAAGGCGCTAGCAACAGCTTGCCAACGTCTCCGGTCCAATAAAGTTGGACAATGTTCCCGTGCCCGTTGGCTGAGTTGCCCAAAGACAAATGATCATATTGCCTGTCATTCGAATCAGTGCCTCATAAGTTAGCACAGATTAACTCCGTGGCTTCTTCGAATCCCCGACGAATAAATTCACCGGACTTGTGTGATCGGTGGTACGTTGAGCTCACATACTAGTTAGTCATTCTGTCGGGTAGAAATTATCAGAAAGAACTTCTTTCCCTTACCAGACAAGCGTACCAGTTGATTGCGTCCCTAGGTGAAAATCTGCCCAAAGACAAACGAAATGGCAGAAGTAGACCAAAATGATGCCCGTAAAGATAACAAGCACGTCTTATTGACACGGGTCGCATTGTGGATGGCTGCAGTGTAATTCATTATTCGTTTGTAAACCAAAAGGGTCACATTCCCCGTTTATCCACCCCTTCCAAAAAATCAATCAAAGATCGAGCGTCAAACCTAGGCGATCTGGGAAATGTCGGATAATTAGCAGTAATGTGCAGCCGGTCAGCCCCATGTAAATGTGTTTGTTTGCGCCAGTTTTCGCAACTGATTGATATCTCTTTCCCAAAACTGCTAATCATGACACGAGTTTCAGTCCCAGCCGCTACAGACGGTTATTTGGTTTTGTCAATTTCAATGGTCCAGACACTTCATGCATAGTTGTGTGAATTCTGTGAACAGATGTGTCAACAGCTGCTTGAGTCAAATCAAGAACGCCCACCTACTAGTTCAGCACTTATGTTCTGTTGCCCTGAAAACTCCTGTGTGATATGGTCTAAGCCCAAAAGACTTTCTGTGTCTGCACCACGAACTGCTGCGTCACTGCTTTGTCAGCCGTCCGGTTCATTATCTTCTGATCCGTGCTAGACAAACCGCGTTCATCTTAATGTTTTTTCTCATCTGTAGTATATCAGCAAGTTGCAAAACATGATTTCGCCTTGAAGATGTAAAGTCGAAAGCAAGCCTTTATCTTACGCGTTGTTGGCAAAAATTATCATCCTATTGTAGATACTAATGAGGTTTTTCAGCCTCACAGTGTCACGCGGGAAAAAGCTAGCTAGCTAGCTGCAATATGCCGGCTCTTTTTATCCCCTCGCACAAATAGCAAACAGCACTTAATTTCTGCCCCAATGTTCCTATTTTCACAAATACCGACACTCCCTGAAAATGTTTAGCACTGACTAGATGAACCGCCTTCAATCGGCTTTGAATTCCTTGTGTTCAAAAATGCACAGTGGCAAGCAGTGCATGGCAATAAGCCTAAAATTCATTCTACTCACCTTTGAGCAAAGATTACGCTGAATCAGCATGATAATCATCGATCGCTCGATCCAACCAGACTGAAGTAAGTTTGCCACCCCGGTGGTACCGCAATCTTTAGCGCATTCCACAACGGAAATCGTGGTGTCCTTGCATACTGATGCACTTTTTGTTTCAGCTGCATCGAGCAGGCTGTTGTTAATCGAAACAATTTATTTATTTACCTTTTCGTTTTGTTATTCCAACTTCAGACACTGGGGCAGTGTTGTCAAATGAAGACATATATAGCAAAACCCTTCTCAGTCTCCTTACCAGAAGACACGCCTCATCTTGAAGCGTTTTCGAACCTTCCATCAGCTTGACGCTAAACCCCATAAGAACTAGAGGTCTCACACTAATCCCCACAGGCTCCTTAAGACCGGGAAGTCCATTCCATAAGCAGTGGACTGTGCTTTTCTTATATCAATCCGTTATTCAGTCTGACTTCCGAACTGGTGCACTGGTTCGCTCTTCTAATCTGACAGCGAACTGTGAAAACAGACTACTGAAAGAGAACACCGGTCACCCTCCAAATCGATTCAGTTTGTTTCAGACCGATTCTGTCGAGTGGTTATGACAAAGCTTTCTATGAACGACCAGCAGCTGAACCGAAAAACCATATGTGCGCGTGCTTCTGCGTTTTTGTGCACCACTTAAAACAGTCGGGCAAAGTTTTTTCTCTGTGATTTCTCTAAACCTGCTCCTTGAAAGAAGACAAACCTGCCTGCTACTGCACAGCCTGATCGGCTTGGAAGGCTTGGTTGCTTGCTGTTCGCAGTAAGTTGAAGCCAGTCGGATGTAGTAAAGAACAAGCAAATGAATGGAATGAATCACGGTCACTTTTATCTCGGCATTTGCCACGTATGTGAATGATCGCGCAAAAAACGACTGGTATCTATCCTCTCTTTGGAAGGAAATGAAAGCCAGTCATTCTTGCTATACGGAACATTTCAAAGAAGCTGTGGACCTATAAATTTCAGAGGCACAATATACTGCTAGTAAGAGAGAAATTATACACCTTCGGAAAGGACCGTCAGGCTGTTTGCAGTATCAGACAGGAAAACAACCACCTACAAAAACAGAAGCACCGCGAATTCCGGCCTAATTATGTGCAAGATGGCGCACACTGTTTTCAGAGCCATAGCCGGCGCCAACCTCTACACAGCAAAGTAAGTGAAGTGACAGCCAACAAGGGAATTTACTGGAAACACGGATATTCCACCTGGTAATCTGTGCAACATGAACGAAACTAGCATAATATTTGAACGACACAAAGTAAAAAAAAACTCGCTCTTCTCAGATATATGGAATTTTTGGAAGGAATAAGCCTTTATATCAGGGGCTTTCCCTTACACAAGCAGATTATTAGTAGCTGACAAACCGAACGCCACTCTCAGGAAACTGATCTCAAGACCGAAGGACAACCAAGACAAAACCAAGAGGAACAGTGTGGCACACAAAAATCAAATGCAATAAATTCTGCAGTTGACAATCTTATAGGAAATTATGCAGAAGGTTAGAGAAACACAACACGGCGTCAACAGACATGGCTCCCTTTCCTTGATAGCCATGCACAAATACCAAGAAGGCCACAAAGGAAAACGCAAACATTTTGGCACACGGAGACACGGGAGGGAATTTCTGGTAGCATAAAACTCCACGGCGGACTCCATCAATTGATGCACTGAACTGAATCCGACTTATGCACCACTAGGCTCAAAGGACCAACATCTCAACCGGAACACTCAAGAAGATCCAAATATTTGATTGACAGACCAAGAAACAAGGAACACCATGGAGTCGAATCAACAAAGGTCACAGGGCGGAACCTAGATCAAGGGCAGAGGTGACTCCAGCAGCGACCATAGTACAAGGGCAGGGAAGTCCAAGCCCACAGGTCACATTAGCGTCGATCAATCAGGACACAGTATAACAGCAACTAATCGTGATCGAAGGTCAGTCCCAGCAAGCAGCACGTATATCAACACACGCACACACACACCACTAAACGCATAGCCATCGACCCGTCGCTACGCGCCCTAAAAACGCACTGGTGATGTGCCCTCGATTTGTGACGAAATGTTTGCGATCAAATTGCCCAGCTCAGCCGACAAAACAACGATCGTCACTCAAAAATCCTTAAAAACGGACAATCCTGACTGCTCACTTGAAAACCCAGTACATTTCTGGAGTATTCTCGTGAAGTTGTTTTTAGCAAGCCAAACAGGAGCACACCGACTAATCTGGATGTACGTCCAAGAGTCACCTGAACTCTGATATCCCACAATAAACAACATTCTAGTTCATCTGGTGGAGGTCCCTTATTGGGGGCTTTTCAGTTCTTCCGGTGTCTAAGCACGTCTTTTGCCTATGCGATCCAAATACGCAGTAAGTAAGAATGCTGGATCTCGTAGAATCGATAGATGTGTCAAGTAAGCGGAACAGTGGCAATTAGCCCATATTGCCTTCCGGAATTTCTGTGACCGATCTTCACTGATTAACAGTGTATTTGCTTAAAAATGAACAAGACCGATGGGAATCCTCAAAAAATCTTTATAATTTCTGGCCTCTTAGCTGCATGTTGTCTAGCTTCATGTTTCGGGTCTCCTCATGGCTGGTCTTAACTTTTACGTTTTCCAGTTACGTTTCCCCGTAGCAAAGTGCGCTTTGGTTTGGCATGCAGATTAGGTTATATCCAGCTTTTCGTTTTCTTGAAGCAGAAATAGAACACCGTTTGAGTTGGTGGAGTACCATCCATTTCGTTCCTTTTCGTTTGTTTTCCACTCCCAGTCCAGATTGGGGCCTGCATCCGGTTTAGCAATAAATAGGGTTTATTCATTTGCTTATTAACTTCAGAAGTAAAATAAAAAATAAATCGTTCATCTGTAATACTCTTTCTGTGCCAAGCTGTCATCTTAACCGAGGGCTGGAATACTGCCAGGCTTTCCAAGCCTGGACAGAAAAAGTCGAGATGCAGAGGTCGGGTTCAAACCACAGACGTTCCGGTCGGTAAATTCGCTCGCTGAGCCATCTCGCCCCCTCTACAGAAGTAGGTCGTACAATGAACGACATTCAGTAATTTGCACACTAATTTTGTTCTAACAGTAGACTCAACTGAATCACTTTATTCGCTTTTATTGGGCGTAAATCAAATATAGACTTGAATAACCATAGCAGATATCATATCACCTTTCACCTTGCGTAATGCCAAATTCTATGGAGATCCCAAAGACCCTTTTCCAATAAAATCCTGAATGATAGGTGAATGGAAGTTTTTATTTTCCTTCAATTACGAGAAGAGTAATCATCGGCCAGTAATGTAAATATTACATATGGTGACCTAAAAACACCATTAGAAAGGTTGAGAATTATTCCCTTCATAACAAAAACTGAAACCGAGACATCCCACCTACCTTTTCAAAAAAATCTGCGCTTTGAGGAAGCCAGTTTAGTAAACTTCAATGTTTGCAAGCTTATTGCCAATGTCCCGGTTTCAGGTTAGAAAACTAGAATTGTCCCAGGAAGTACAGAATCGCCCTGCCGTAAAAATAGTTTGCGGGCAATCAGGTTGAGTACATCCCAACTATTGACATAATTGAGAACAACAATAAATGTCACATATGCGCGATCAATCTAATTTTGCCGAATATGAGTCGATAAAATCTATTCCGACACATCAGACAGCCACAAAAGCGGATAGTGTTTTTTTGTACTCAAAGAAACACATTCGCTGGTGGAAACTAAAAGCCATAAAAAAGTAATAAAAAGTGACCACAGACAGTATTTGAACATCAAGAGGACAAGAAAAACTTCAAAACAGAATAGATTAAACGCAACTACTTCTGGTATCTCGTCATCTGTTCTGAAAAAATCAAGCTTAGGGCAGGATGACGGGCAGACAGCTTGAGTGGCCAGTGAAACCATGACAGCGGGTAAAGGTCATCTGACGCCAGCTTATCGTGGATAAAAGTACTACGCCACAGACATGATTCAAGGTCAGTTGTAGCAAAACAAGGCAGGGTAGCCACCTTGTTTCCACAAGGTGGGTCAAACCACCGCCGCATGAGTAAGGCGAAATGACCTGTTGACTTTTAGACAGTTTATCACCTTTAATAACAGTCTTGGTACCCTTGATGCAATTCAGCAAATAGCGAGCGGCTGTGCTGGACAAGACATCCAGGTAATTAAGTGCCTGATTTTTTTAGAAGGCTCCATTTTGTTTCTTCTACTTCCTAGGGACATCCTTACGTAGCCGATGCAAACAGGATAGATGTTTTTTTCTCGCTATGGCTGAGTTGCTTCCAATATCCCTTTCCAAAGCTACATCATAGAAAATTTTTTGACTGTGCTAAACAGAACTTGGATCAAGGTTCACTTCTACTCTTTTGGACTAGGGACTTTCAAGCTAGGACATATTTTGTCCGGATTGGCTTGTGGAATGTTGATTCGCTTTTCGTTCTTTAACATATGGACATCTAAGAAGTGGAAGTACCCTCCATCTTTGCGTTCAACCATGAGATGCAATTGTCTGCGTGCCATTGGTACAAACATTTCAGCATCTACTGCGTATCATTTTGTCTTCAGGTACAACGAGCGTATCATCAATATGACGACCATGGAGGTGGGTTCCCTGTATGGACTGAAAGAAAGCGTTCAGCTGTAGCACCCTTCCGGTGCCTAACTGCCATGCCACCCGAAGGAAGCACGAGGGCTAGGGTACTGCCAGGTTGCCCAAGCCTAGACAGGGTAAGTCGAGTGGCGGAGGTCGGATTCGAACCACAAACCTTCCGATCAATAAATTCGCGCTCTAACCACTTGGGCCATCTCGACCCCCTGTATGGACTGACGTGAGTTTGTATGTCCCTGCATATATTTGTCGTACACTAGAACCAAGGATCTGAGATGGCGGGTGTGTATATAATATTGGTTGTCTCCCCCAAGAGAAGCATTCGTGTTTGAGACTAAGAGGGTGTCTCTTGCGAACTTTCTCCAGGATCATCGCATTTCGATTTTATGTGCTTCAGTTGCGCGTACTTTTTCAAAGTGGACAAAGTAACGTTTGTATGCGTTCGTTCTGTCAACATCCCAGTACAAATAGCTCGTGGTTTTTAGTCCATTCGCTGTAGTCTCTTTGCGAACAATTGACAGAATATTTTTCTGCGATGAACGTGATCGTCACGGAACATTGCTGTTAATTAGCACGGCCGCAAGAGGAGTTGTTTCTCTAGGTCTCGGAGTTTGCACTGCTCAACTATGACAGCTCAGTTCAGACAAGTACGCGACATTATCAGCCTGGGAACATCACAAACGAGAGATTCAGCTGGGTTCCAGGTGGGTCTGTCGCAAAACCAAATTAGTTTGCAAATGAGTGTATTTCGCTAGTTTGATGCAATTTGGGTTCCAGCAAAACACAAGGTTGACGGAAACTCAGGGACTGCACCTATCTGATGAGCCTCAAGAAGGTTGAAACCGGTCGTGGAATGTCAAAGAATTTTCAGCAACCTTATGAGTAGTGTATTACGAATAGACATTGTCAGTCCTTTTTGTCCAAATAATCTTGCTTTCCCCATTCTGCTTAAAGCTGTTGCATGTTCGTGCATTCCTGGATAAAGCAGGCACGCTTTTCATCCAAATATTGTTGTTTATAAGACCAAATGGTTAAGTGAGCAACCATCGGCCGGAAGGTCGAGGGTCCGGAACTCTGCGTTTCATGAGATGCGCACTGCTGATGAGTACTAACAAGGGAGAAATAGCTGCACAGCGCTTCTCAGCCATTCAGCGTAGATTTGTTTTACCAAAGCCATTTCGAAAAATACCGAATCTCCTCGCATCACCACCAATTATAATGGAGTATACTCGCATTTCAGTCGGCGGTTTCCATCGACCCTAACGCTCATATTGAAGACTGAGCAAACGTAGACGTAATTAATACTTCGAAAAACACACATTGGTATTAAAGTTGTCTGTCTCCTCAATGTGTGTTTCGTACCGTGTGTTGTTTATTCGTAATTTGGGCACTTGCTTGATCTGAAACAAAGCCATTCCGCTTTTTGTTTATTGAAATCCGAAGCTTGGATGAGCGAGTGTCATGGTAGTGGGCCAAACACAAACCTAAGTGTTGACTTCACAAACGCCCACACTCTACACTGTGGTTGACACTTTTACAAACAACACGTACGTGACACCTCAACACGTACTTTGACAAGGGCAAAGATTCTGTTCTGTCTAGCCGCACGCCCAGCATTTGAGAATATTCGATCCGCTCCTCTAGACCCCATTTAATCGAGGCAGTGTGCTCTTTAAGTCTGGTAATTCTTAACAGAATTGATCAACAGACTGGCGGTTGTCTAAGAGATCCCTCAGCTTCCGGACTTGGAAGGACTTGGACTAAATTATTGCAAATTAATATGATTAAAAAACTACGCAAGTTTCTTTCTTCTAGGGGCTAACATTCTTCTTCATTGGAGTCAAGTTAAACTGCGTTCACTCTGTCAACTGCTTCGGGGACTAATGATCCATAATCCTAGATGCCGCTGACAAAGGACAGATTTTATGCAGCCAGCCAATCGCCGTGTGAATCTGCCTCCCTTAATTTCATCCAATCGATCAAAATTGATCGTACACAGCTTCAGGTTCCCGAATCATTTTAAATCCGCGGTTACGATTCTTGTTATAGCTCTATCCCGTGCTCTATCTCCTGGTGAGTTGTGAACGATCTGACTCCGGTCAAAGCTGGAAGTCGGTTTCGGAAGTTATTTCATGCGGTGCCTAGCACGTTCCTCTAATCCCAAAGTATAAATATGCGCAAATCATAGCCTAAAGACTAGACAGGAGGGTGGTAGAAGCTGCCTGTCTTTCTGCTTAGCTAAAGGCACTACTAGTGCTATAGGTGGCTGCCAACCGCAGCTTTTAACATTTTTGCCACACCTCATATTTAGATTGCTTCACTGAATGTTTGATCATAAGTGTACCCGCCATTAGCCCTGTTTGTTCTTTTTTCAATTTTCTTCTTCCGTTTACTACAGAGTTGTTCTTAAATAAATTATAGTGACTGAAAGGTAGTCAAGCAGCAGCGTTTTCTGGGTGGCGTCGCTTCCACTACCATGACGACGACGGCGGTGATGATATGAAGTTGACGATGAAGACGATAATGATGGTGGGGAGGATGACAATGATGATGATGAGGAGGAGGACCAGGAAGATGACGATGATGAACAAGATGACGATGTTCAGCGTTGGGATGACAGGGATGCAGAAAGCAGTTGCTAAACCAGACAGTGGCTCACAAACAAAACTGGATTGTTTGTGCAAAAAAAACTAGCAACTCATGTTTAGAAAGAGCGTAAAAAATACCGCGTCAGGACTGCATTGTAACCACACTTGTGTGTCACCAGGAGAACAATGCACTTCGTACACCAAACGAACTCCAAACAAAAGGAGTCACTTTTGGACGGACTGGATTTGATGGTGTCCCGAGTGAACGACAAAGACGCTCGTTCACGCTCAGGCTTATACGCCAGGGCTTAGCAGTTGAACCGCCACACCCCTAGGCGTGCCTCACTGTCCATGCGATAAGTACATGGACTTTTCACTTGAAAATCTATCGAATCCACTTTGAAATCCCAAAAGGATTTTGAGCAAATGCCGCTTGGGTAGCTGAGAGATCTAAAATTCCGGCTGATTACGAAAGGGGTGACAGATATCAACTGTCGTTCCAATAGACAAAAGAGTGATGACGATTCAAGCGCATAAGAGTAACAAAGAGAGAAAATTCTTGACTACTCGGTTGCCAGCGGGGCGTAGGTGAGAGTTTGGTGGCTCTAGTCCTACACCAAGCGCCTTATTCGTTCGTGTGATGTGCACGTGGAGTTTTCACTTCAACATCCAAAACGATTTAACACGTAGCTTTTTGGCCAAGCATTTGTGCGTGATAAGATTCCCGTTTGCCAAGAACCGGATAATCTTTCTGGCATCAAGGCTTGTGTAGCGCCAGCCCCTCAGTCCTTACCCAAGGAGCGACATTTGTGGACTCTAACTTTTCCGGGCAATCACCTCACATTCGAGCTGTATTTCGACTGTCAGCTGATTTCATTGATGTATTTCATTTTGCCTTCACTTTGTTGTGTGTCAAAGTAAGAAGTTCACTTTAACTAACCACATGAACAACTGCGAAACAAAATAAGGTTCAGTGGTTTCTCTTATGGTGAAATCGAATTGAGAACCAAGGCAATGCTGGCAATGTTGGGAAAGGGCAACATACTTTCGCTTCTATTGACCCTCTGTTGTAGTTGCTGCTGCCTGCAATCGCTGAAGAGAACGCTAGCAAGCGAACAAATCATGTGAGAAACCGTAAAGAAGGTTGAATTATTCATGAATTAATGGGCGTATAGAAGGTCGATGTTACATTCATCTGATGGAACTGCGTTATAGCAGCCAATAATGAAATGGTTCATAATCTTTCCGCAAGCTCTGCTTAGTTTCGAATTACCTGCAAAAATGATCCCAAGACAGCGATGCCATCGGGGTGCTTCATCGCGTCTAGTATTGATCCATATCCTTCTTTGAAGAAGACACAATGCACTTCCGATGGACTGCTCACTCCGTTCACCAAGTGTTCGGAACCCCACGTATTTCCAGATCCCCAGTGAAAATGGAACTGAACAAGTTTGTATTCTGACTTTAGCGGTCCGCCCTTCAAAACTGATAGGATTAAAAAGAGTGGTTATCACAGTGCGCACAACAGAAGTTATATTTACACTCTTGTCGTATGCGTAATATTTCACAAAATTTTATAAACTTCACAGGTTATAACGGTCCAAGCTTCGTTGTCTAAATGAACTATTCTTGTAAGTATCTATATTGTTTTTATATTGATTTGGGTCACTCACAAATTCGTCTATCGTTTACACAGCAAAATAGTTCCGTAAAAAGAATAACCTAAGATTGCTTAAGGGTTGCGTCGCGAACTTACTGACCAGAAGTTCTGTTGTTCAAACCCAAACCTGGCATCACGACCGCTTCAGTCGACACTTGAGGAACCCGGCAAGATCTCAGCCTCAGTGCTTCTTTCGAGTGGCAGCACAGCTGGACGCCGAAAGGTTATAACACATGGACGATCAATTTTGATTTTTGAGACTCAAGAGCTTATAATAAAATCAAGTTTTCAACCAACATGCTGTTTGAAGTGGTAGTAAGCGATTGAACAAAATGTATAGGCAGCCTGCTGCAACCTCAAAAACTTTTAAATGCACTTCAGTTCACAATTCAGCCTACCTAACCTTTTCTGAGGTACAAACTTGACAAACTTCCCACCTGAAATAAGCCTACCTTTTCAGGATGGAAGAATACAGTAGCTCATGTGACAGATCCAAACAAATATCAAGGTTCAACTCAGCAGAAGCAGCTACGGCTATAGATCTGAGAAGGCAAAATACCATCACAGACTACCTATTTACTTTTGCTAACAGAGTGCTTTCCCTGTTTTCTAACTAACAGCAAGCGAGTTTGTGATACCACGTTATTTGTGAGCCGTACACCAATGAGCTTTTCCACAGTTGGCACGACCGTAGCAAACTGTAGAGAAAGCCTTTGACATGGTATTATTCGTCTTTTCTTATTTTTTTCACCACTCAGACCTACGGCGCCTGATCAGTCACAGCGAAACAAATCCGGAATATAGTCCAAAAAACTCTAACACAGTGTCCTGCCATTAATTCTGTTACGAGAACCGATTGCCCCGCATATCTCATGGGAAAATGGGAAGCATTGCCAAAACAATTGGTTTCTAACCATGTCATGTCAGCACTGAATAGGCTTTACCTTGATTTGCTATTACAGTTTTCTCATGGTACTTGCAACTAGGTTTTGTTTCTAGATGTTCGGTCCGTGATGAAATCCTCTCATAACACAGATTACGGTGTGGTGAAAACAAAAACCGCCGCTCACTTTTTGTACCATCGCTGGCTCGGTGAGCCCTAATGAGGTATCTGAGTGTCGCATATTGATTTCTAGAGTTACAATTATCTTCTTACGTTGACCGCTTAATCTAGTGTCTAGCGTGAAACCATACAAAACCTCATGGCGATTCTATGCATGTGAGGTGCGCTTCAGTACTTTGACGGCCGGACTTGATATCCTAATAAATCGTCCAACTGCACAACATCATACATAACAGAAGCCTAATTCAGCGCTAATAAGCCAGCACACAATGTCAGAAAATTTTGCAAATACATAATGAATATAAATAAATAAATACTAAATGCTTACTGCAAATGAGATCTATTGTTCTTATGGTTTGACTGCGTTTTCAATTTCGTGCTACGCTCCCAATTGCAAATGTTCTTGCTGGCCTGCTAACCTGCCCCACATACTTTTAAAGCAAGACGTTTACTATGGTAAACGACTACTGTCACAAAAAAAGAAGACCAAATAGTAACGGGCCTAGATACAAATAATAATATCCCGATGATCCATTTGTGGTGTAAAAATTGTTCCGACTGCATGTCAAGATAAGTGAATTCATTTTAACTTCGTGACAACGAAATGCTGTCTGATTATTTACTAAAGGGTAGCCAATCCTTCAATAAAAAATCTCTGAATAAAAAGTTAAAAGCAAAGAACTAGTACGACCAGCAAAAAGGCAATGTAACAGACCAAAAACACACTCCTATTGTCTAGTTTTAGAATTATAGCTATATTTGCAAGTTTAAAATATCATACTTATGCACGAGGACTACGCCAGTGCTCCATCCAGCCTTCCTTTAAGTGAGAAAAATTAATATCTTTGTAATGTACTACTCATAAGGTTGCTGAAAACCCATCGACAGTCCACGACCGGTTTCGCCCTTCTTGGGGCTCATCAGGTAGGCGCAGTCNCATTTGCAAACTAATTTGGTTTTGCGACAGACCCACCTGGAACCCAGCTGAATCCCCCCGTTTTGATGATTTCAGGCAACTGAACAGGCAACTGAGAACATCATAAACGAGAGATTCAGCTGGGTTCCAGATGTGTCTCTCGAAAGAACCAAATTAGTTTGCAAATGAGTTTATATTCGCTGAGAAAAATTAACTTTAACGGAACCTGGATTCAGCAAATGAAATTGACGTTTTCGCTATTTATCAAACGCAACTTGTAAATGCCGCTATTTGTAAACGTACTGCCTTTATAACAGCCCACAATAAATCAGACTACCAATAGGTGACTGGTAGGAAATGCGTGTAACAAACGATACGTGCAATCACCAAGTATCTGTTCATTGTTAGTTGAGGATGACATCTCGGATATATGCATTCAAGTTTTTTGCACTGAAATTTTACTTGGTGGTTCTTTATTCAGCCGAAAATAGCACCCCAAACGGCCATAGAGGTCAATAGAATCAAAAAACTGTAAAACGCGAAGAAGGCCACTGCCATCAAAGATCAAAATAGGAAGCTTAGGTTTATAGAGTATCCCATCTTGTGTTAACCTTGTACACTAGTGGGCCTAAGAAAGAATCAAGTGAAAGGACTGCCAGTCGACGGATTTCTTCGTCAGTCATGATCGTATTTTACGTGTAAGTATCCACTACGTTTAAAAAAGTTTGGAGATAATTCTTCACTTAGTTGAACTAAGTTATAATCTGAGGAAACGACAAATTGTCAGCGCCAAAACGGCTCATTTTTGCAGCGTCAAATTTTTCCGTAGGTAGGCAACAACTACTGTCGAAGTGGATCGGTACGACAGATAACTGTAGATGAATTGAGTTAATTATCCAAAACGGCAAACGTTAAGTCCCCTAAATTAGGCAACTCAGATGGGAACACTCAATGCCGGGCAAAAGGGAAAGAGAAACAGAACTGCAGTTTCTATGTATATTATATTNATTATATTATATATTTGTATCATATATATCAGAAGCACCGTAGTAATGAACTAAAAAGACAAATATATCAATTTTCACACTGTAATCCCCAATAGCTACACTTTTTAATAGTATCCAACAAACGTTGAACTATCTAACTAGTTTACTCAAAAAGTTACCATCCACGAATTTCCCCGGAATTTTCCCGCAGGATTAACACATACACCTTCGTTTTTTGTTAGCGTTTACCTCTCTGTTTCTCGCTAAATGTGTTTTAATGAATAAATGTTGATGAAATATAAAGAGACAACGCTGCTTGTTACCAGAAATGGTGAACTACTTGGTACGACTTTCATGAAATGCTGCACGCAATGGTCTCCAGTGTGAACTAGATTTAATTCTTGTGTTGTCTAGCATGCATCAAATCACGGAGTAGGAGGAAGCTGTTTTCTTCAACCGATGGACACCCGAAACTCTAAACCGAATTAGCGGCTGATATTGAGCGTGTAGTCCACGGATAATTCTTGAGGTGCTTGGTCACATTATGTTGAGCCATGAAAATTGCTGGATTGCACCCTTATTGAGAGCGATTAAAACCACTCTTGTTCTGGTTTACTAAAACCTTCCAACAGTAACGATGAGGTTCCCAAAGAAGTCCATCATCCGTTGCTTTATAGCCAGGAATGACACACTCCTACATCAGCACTAGTTCATTCACTCGCGTATAATGCCCTTGGCTTGCAAGAGTTTTAAAGAGCATAAATACAATACATTCGAATTGAATTGGAACGCTCGTTTGAGAGGCGATGCATGTATGGGTGCATGTCAGATTGAATGGATAAGATTGTAGGCCATCACTTCGGTGACTTGGATTCAAGCCCATTCACTAGCCTACATTTCCACTTCTGGCACTTCTTTTCCCGCATGTATGTCGTGCATGTTTTGAGCTCAGAACACCTCCGCACTTAGGATGCAAACTTATATACCGGTTGGTACACGGTTATCAGCTTCCTGATTGCTCCTGTCTAGGCCTCCATAACCTGGAAGCACCTCATTCCCCCAACTTCATTGTTGTGACACGGCAGCTATATATCAAAAGGATTTTACAGCTAAATGATCATTTTTTGGAAGCGCATAAATGAAAAAGAAAAGACTTAACCTGTACTTATCAAATTATGCGCATGGTGCTGAAGTCTATGGAGGTAATCAGAGACAATATGAAATGCTTCGACAAGTTCTCTAGAACATATAAATCAACGGGCGAGTTTCTAAGTCTCTATTGTGTTGTTTGTCATTAAGAAATGATTTGCGGTTAGGACATATCATTGTTGATGTCCGTCTCGGTGAGTATCCGGCCAGCATCAGGCACCCAATCAGAAGTATTCAATGTCGACAAATCAAGTGACTTATGGTAAACCAAGTAATGAGCACCCACAAAGGGCGGATGGGCAATACAGTTTGTTCAACCCTCAAGCTCAAGCCCATCTCAGATGACATAATGTTGTCTCAAATGTTTTCCAACATGACATCGCTTAACTCCATGCTAACTATTGCGGTTTGTCTACTGCTATTGACATTACAATCCGTTTTTACTTTTTTTCTCAGTTATACGGGTATGCATGGTAATAGCATGCCGTGAACCAAGTTGAATAGTTAAACCGACGAGTGGCTTACTTTTATATATATATAAGTCTCTGTATGAATAACCACAGTGGCAACAACGAGCCTTATTTACTCACAGAACAACAACTGATTACGGAAGAACCCGTTAACTCCAAGTGAACCTACGGTCAGTATTTCTGTTAGATTAAGCTCGGCTGAATAATGGCATGTCGACTTTTACTAGAAGCTAGAAGGGCTGATGAAGTTCAAAAGGCAGAAAACTTTTATATAATATAAGTCTCTGTATGAATAACCACAGTGGCAACAACGAGCCTTATTTACTCACAGAACAACAACTGATTACGGAAGAACCCGTTAACTCCAAGTGAACCTACGGTCAGTATTTCTGTTAGATTAAGCTCGGCTGAATAATGGCATGTCGACTTTTACTAGAAGCTAGAAGGGCTGATGAAGTTCAAAAGGCAGAAAAACTAGCTTGACCGAAAAAATCTGACGTACTGAGCATTTTGTAACACTCTTCCAAGATTTTTAGTTAAATCGTTCATGCTAGAACCAGAGGGCATCTTTTTGGTACATCTTGAGGCTTCTGCATATATTTTAAGTTTTTACTGTTGTGAGAAACCTCTGTTAGAGTTAACGGCATGGATTTTACAGAAAAAGAAGGCAAATAGGTCATTTAAGCACTCCAATTATTTTTTCCGCTACATGGGCAGCATGCTGTTAATTTTCGCCGCCAAACTTTTATCAACCAAAATTATGCCGATTCAGGAGCTTTTGCACTTCGTACTGTAATTAAATGATGTGGGCCCCGCGATAGAGCAATTTCTTGAGTGCTTACCACAATCAACCGCATATTTTGAAGACCTTGATAGGATAATGTTTTATCTTAAGTGCTCCGAGAATGGAAGCAGCAGCCTAATTTTTCAACATATATATGTGCCCCATGGCTACTGTAGGTTTCATTGTAGCGCCTTCAAGAACTAGCAATCGTAATTCACACCTTGAATGGAACGACTGATTTCTCCCTTGATGGATTTGAATTCAGTCCATAAACCGATCAGTTAGGGTGTCAGATATGTGGATGTGCCTTTTCAACTACGAAATGCTGGTTACAGTAAATAAACGGTTACTTGTTTTACCAAAGTACTTTTTATAAGTTCTAACAGAAGCTGTCACAAAGCAGGACTTTCATAGGAGTTGCATTAGGATTGCAGGAGTACAGCCTCCGATTATTCTGGGAAACGGTTGAAAAACCTGATTTCGAGGGCATTTCGCATACCACCTGCGGCCTTCTGGATCCATACTAGTGTCCCTGCGGTGTTTTCTCTAGAAGTTGCCCAGTGGTTATAATTTGTTTAAGTTCTTTCATAACGTTTCCACGATGTTTAATCAAATGCTGCGTCTTCTTAGCTGTTGCCCTTCTAAATGGTCTGAAATGTTTTACATATAGGATTCTGTCTAACTTTTATGTATTCACGCATGGCATACCGCTGTCAACCCTACACAAGCAACTAACTCTTACCTATTCAAATTTCTTTCCGAAATCGCAGAAATATTTGACTTTCATTTTCGGGAAAAATGTGCAACCATTGTGTTATCGCCTGGAGTAGAAGCCACTCTATGTTGATCCGTCGCAAGAATGAGTCAAGGCATTTCTGTTCGGACCCGCTGGATCACTTGTTTCGGCCATTCAACTGTTTTGACAGGCAGGACGACCAAGTGAGCACCCAAAGAAACTTATTAATGGAACCGGTTCCGATGTAGTGAAGATCCTAATTTGTATCCTATTTCTGCTAAAACATACCAGATGGCATCATCTATACTTATACATTTCTATGACGGTATTTTTACCTCACTGTTCCGGTCGTTTTGCACCTCCCCGTCACATGTGCCGGGCAAGAATCAATTCTGGCGGCCTTCGTCGACTTTCGGACCCTGTGGGCAACAAGGTCGCTCAAAGTATCCACTGAAGTCGCTCGCCAGACTTAAGTGATAAGTCTCGTCACCTCGCGCAGTATGCAAAGATCAACTACAGCGCGCAAAATTATCTGTTTACACGACTGGGGACACTTTGTACAAACGCAGCGTTTGAAACTTCGTAGCTCAGTGAGTGCTGTAGTAAATCAAAAGCATGCTCATATGTTGTGGCCTTCTCTTCATGTCGGTATGCTTGTGGACCTAAAGATCTTTGTCCGAAACTGGAAACAGTCGTCAGTCACTTACGCCAATATTATCAGAAGCCAGAGTTGTTAATAACCGACCCAGCTTATATTTGCAGTTTGTCGGAAGAAACTACTAATGAACCACGGTCCAATTTTTTGATATAAGTATGTTCCATCACGGTGATGTGATAAGGGGCGAGATAACTCAGATAATTAGGGCTCGAATTTGCTGATCGGAAGGTTCATGGTTCGAATCCGACCTCTGTCTCTCGACTTCCTCCGTCTGGGCTTGGGCAACCTGGCAGTATTCCAACCCTCGAACTTCCCCCGGGTGGCATGACAGTTATGCACCGAAAGGGTGTTACAGCTGAACGAGTGATTGATAGTGTGATCGTGACCAGTAAACCGCTTTTTGTGATATTGGAAGTCCGTGGATATTACACAGATTTCCGTTAAAACCACCCAGTCGTTACCAGGCTCTTCACCAATTTATTATATCCCCCAACACTTCCATGAGACAATTTTACGTCTAACTTAAGCTGATTGCACACAGTTGACAACTTTATATAAAAAACAGCAGCTGGTACACAGTATGCATCGGGCCATTCATGTGACTGTTTGTTTCGAGAGATACAGCCACTCAGGTGCGTCCTCTAGCGGCTGAAAATTGTTACCTGATTTTATGGCATGGAATGGGCCCGCATGCTCGAACTTCGCACTTTCCTGCCAAATATGCATTTTTTTAAATTTTTCCCAGACAGACTGCCGTAATTCCATTGCACTTCCATTTTCTGGCATAGATATTTTTCTAAAAGTGACAACACCTTAGAGAGAGCTGCATTTTAGGGAATCACGTTAGTGCATCCCACTTCATACACACTTAAGCCCTGAATAGACTGGTTGTCCACAATCTAACCGTATCCCATAGATACAAGAAACGCCCATTTGTAGGAAGAAACATTCGAAAATTTTTGCAAATATTTACCTCCGAGTCCTTCTACGGCAACTTCGAAGTTATGCACTTTCATTATAACGTTTTGTTTGGAAATTCCGCCGTCCATTAACGTCAGAGGTCCAAGTTTCGGGTCTTCAGTCATACTAGACGTTATGAGGTTAATAGGAGATTGTTGTTTGCCACCAGCATCCGGAAACTGCAACACCCATGTATGAGGACCTGTATAACGTTAAGGATTGGACAGTCAGAGACAAAAATAGCA
Organism: Opisthorchis viverrini; assembly: GCF_000715545.1. Classification (NCBI taxonomy): domain Eukaryota; kingdom Metazoa; phylum Platyhelminthes; class Trematoda; order Opisthorchiida; family Opisthorchiidae; genus Opisthorchis; species Opisthorchis viverrini. The sequence continues at coordinate 421,438 of NW_008751847.1, forward strand.
TACCATGCTCTTCGCCGTAATCAAACGCCATGCTTCATAAAAATTCAACTCCGCAGGAACGTGAGCGAAGTGCTCTAGCGGTAACTCAACATTTAACCGAAATGTCTACGGTGAATTTTAACCTCAGTCCAATGTGAAGTGACTCATTCAATTAGGTGGAGAGGTATGAATGGAAAGCTATACTTAAAATTTCATTACAATAAGCTATTAAAATCTGAAAGCACCCAATTTCCACTTTAGCCCGATGTGCTTATGGTCCCGTGATCAGATGAGGACGCGGTACGTTTGAAATTAACCTGTTTGAACTCAGTATTCGCACAATGGAGTTGAATTACCGAAAATTATGACGTGCCCTCGATGGACTGAACCAATCTGACAATGGAGTTGAGAGTACCATATTAAAATTTCAAGCCCCATCTAGGCATGCTGGGGTCTCAGCGATTCAGGGCAATTATCCCACATGGTTTTTCGGCCAGAGGCATTGTTGTCTCAGTAAATACTGAAAGTTGGTGTGATCCAAAAATACAAATGTAGACTAAGATGGTTTTTAATTTGAGCACAAATGCGACAAAGTGCAACATACTGGCGTGGAAAGTTCTACTCCATTAGTAAGTGTTTTGCAGCTGAGAGCATTGCGCAGATAATGGGCACCCTGTTTTCCCCCCAAATTCTGCCTCCCAAATTCAGCCGATTCCCTCATAAAGTGAAACCAAGCAATGGTCACATTGACAGAAAATATCTCGCTTGAACGTGCTTTCTGGTCATCCGCACTGCTCCATAGGTCCTTTTAGCGTTCTTGGTATCTTTATACTTATGTAGGACCTTGGTGGTTATGCAACCATGAGAGTTCCGTAATGATCCTTCACTATATGGATTCCACTTAAGCTTCCAGTCATTCCTCGTTCATCAGCCGTAAACCTCCAAAGTTCAGTCCATTTCTCCTCATCCGAACGCGTCTCCTAATTGCCACATGGTGGTACCGTGTGAAGCTTTATTTCTCTTCGATTTGGAAAAGAAAGAATGTACTGAAACCAGAACCCAGACTGCCGTGGAGATACATTTTCTCACCAAATTGTTGTGCTTGGTACGTCCGTACGTCCATCACAACCACTTTAACAATACGCCGGAAAGTGCCACTACGGCTCCCTAAAAATGCCGCCGCCCATTCCTCGTGTAAATAAACCATTTATTAAGTTTATATATCTATTCTTCCGAAGATTCGTCTTCGGTCGAGCATCCGGACTGTGGCGGTGACCGTTACGGGCAGGGCTTTAGCGTGTCAATGCCGTGCGCGATCATTTTTTCGGCCCGGCCGGGTGAGAGAGAATACCTTGACCTCCATTACCATCGGTAAGCATCTCTGAGTACCTTTCCTGCAAACTGGAAACCCCAATCGCTGCAAAACGCAAAAACATCCACCTCAACTGATATTCTGTAGTAGCTGCTTCGGTGTGTCAGAGATCCACCTCAATATTCTGTAGTAGCTGCTTCGGTGTGTCAGAGAGTTTGCGCGTGTGCGTGTCCGTTCGTCGTTCCACCATCGATCTGGCTGGCAACTTGAGTGGCTGATTGGATGTGTGTCCGATTGGTTGGCTCGCGTGAGCGCTGTGGGTGGACTGGATATGTGACTCAGTTGTTTTGCTTGCCTGCCACGAAAGCGGACC